>NC_089581.1:72828100-73128100 GCF_019320115.1 Miscanthus floridulus
GCGGGGCGCGCGGCCAGTGGCCCAGACACGCAGGCGGTGGATGGCCCATAGGCAGCCGCAGCCTAGTCGGACAGGCACGCGGCCAGTGGCCTAGGCGTGGGTAGGCACAAGACCGACCCAAGCAGGCGTGGTAGGCCGGCCCAGCTGGGGAAGCCCAGGGCGCCATTACAATTTTGCAAAAACGTCCATAGTCTTCTACCTATTTGGTGCGCTACTATTCCTACGAGTCACTGACTTCGCATTGAGAACCCTAAAAAATCCTCTATTACAATTTTCCCACCTCCTCACCTTCTTCACAAGTAGAGCAGGAGCAGAGGGGCACGGGACAGCGCGACCGGCCAAATCCTGGCCACTAGTGCACCCACCAGTGGGGGAAAACGGTGTGGAGCAGCGACGGACCGCGGTGTGGCCAGGCGCTATGGCACGGGCGTCAAGGAGCAGTGGCTCCAGCGCGGGACTGGGGCATGGGTGCATGGGATGGTGGCGCTCCAGGCGCGGCAGCTGCACACGCACGCGGGGAGGAAGGCGTGGGGTAGCGGCGAACCACAGAGGGGCAGCACCATGTCTTCGGTCCAGCACATCCATAGGGCGGGCGACGATGAGGTACAGTAGGGGGCGAAGCCATGCGTGGGTTCGGTGAGAGGAAGGACAGCGGCATGGTGCTATGGCAGTGGGGCACCGATGCTCGCACGACGTGAGGCGTGGCCACGGTGGGGACTCATGACATGGGGAAGAAGAGGAGGGGCACCGGTGACTGTAGCACGGGCGCACAGGTTGCTCGGCAGGTGATGGGAGGAGATGCGGGAAGGCAATGTTGTAGAGCCGCCAGTCCAGTGTGTACTAGGGTGGGGCATGGGGAAGCAAGGGATAGGGGAGGTGGTGTGGTGCTGCGGTCGACACGGCCACAGATGCCGGCAGTTGCGGAGCTCAACGCGTGATGATGGGTCACGCATGCTCACGAGGGGGAAAAGGAGAGGCAACTGGTGGGTGGCGCTAGTGCTACGTGGAGGAACAAAAGCAGCTGCGGAGTGTGAGGAGGTGTCATGGCGCCTGCAGCACGAGAGCAAAAAAGGGAAAATAATGAGGAAACAGCACGCATGCCAGAGCACGGATGCGGGGACATGGAAGGACGGCGCAGTGTGGCCATCAGCTGCATGCCTACATGCACATGGAATGTGAAAGGACATGGCAAGGGCAGAGGCAGAACCACATGCGGCAGCGTGAACAATGGCAGCAAACGATGAGACAGTGAGGGAGAGAAAACAAGGAGTGGCTTGGCAAATGCAGATAGAAGCAATCAAACTAGAGAGAGAAGCAAAAGGGAAGGCTAGCAAGCATGGATGTGGATAGATGAGGTGACTTTGCAATTGCAGAGAAACGCATAGCCACGATGAGAACGAGACAGTGATCAATAGCAATGTTAGGCGAGTACGCTGCACGCCATGCCAGAAAAATAAATGAAGCAGCTAAGCAGCTGTGCTAGCTCACGTCTATTACATAAACGTAAACATGTCACTAGACCAGAGCTTTTCAACTGAGCATGCTTATCAAAATAAACACATGAGTATATATATATACATTGTTCTATTTATTAATGGATTTTATTCTATTTATAAAAGTTGCTTTTCATGCTTAATCTAACAGAACAAACCATTCGCTAGAATCGTCATCCGACATTCCTAAATATCTTTATGCATTGGTGATTTAACTAGGGTGTTTATTTGAGTCCACAAAACTAAGTCACACAGGATTCACTTATCACATCAAGTGTGTTATAAATAAAAAATCTAAGAAACTTGTTTCAAAAATTTGACTTAGGACTAAATCACGGTGCTAAATGAGATCGTAACACCAGGGGTGTTACACTCCTGGTTAGAAAAGCGGGTCGGAGTCAGAAGCAAGTGTTGTCCCCTCCTTGGCCAGGCCTTCCGGTCAAAGACTAGATCGCTCTTTCGACCTATCGTTAGGTATCTAGGCTGGCCCAGGAGTCACACGTCTTTGTAATGCCGTCTGTTGGGCCGAGTTTTTGCTAGGAAGTGAGCCCATCGGGGACCCTGGGTTTATGAACCTGACATTATTGTTGCTCTTCTTGGTCATCCTTGTGGTCTTCATGACTCCTATGCTTCGGTTGTCTTAATGGATTTCTAGGGTCATCATGAGACTTAGGAGAAAGAGCATAAAAGGGATCATTGGAGTCAAGAATGGGTTGAAAGATGGGTTTAGATGAGACATCTAATGTGGACATAGAAGGGGAGAGGATAGGAATGGCTTCTAGATGGCTTAGCTCTCCTTCTATGGCATTACTTGACATGCCACCCTTGAATTCTTCCCAATGTTTTATACGGGAATAAGGACACTTTCTAAGAGATCCCTTCTTGAGAGGATTTAAATTATATTCACTTGAAGGTCTCTTGTGGAACTAGAAGTTTAAGTTTTTCCCAAAATCAGCATAAAAATCATCCTCACAAGAAATTTTAAAAGGTTGAATTTCTTCTTCTTTTGGATGATTTGGATTCTAGGGTATTGATGGTTCGGGATTGATAGCTAAATCTTGGGATTAGAGTGGTTGTAATTTGGCTATCAAAACTTCCTCTTCTTGTTCAGGAGATGATTCCTTCTCTTCCTCGAGGAGTTTATTATGATTGCTAGTGCAGGGAGTTTTTCCACTAATCTTATCAAGCATAGACCTTTCTTCACTAGCAGACAGATGAAGGAAAACTCCTCTAAAGGTTAGAATTTTTATTCAAAGGCTGACTAATCTAGAGATTGGAAAGAAACATAGATAAAATTTAGAGCATAATATTTCCCAATCTCCTTGCATACTTCCTACGGTTCGACTATACCATTGCTTAGCTCTTCCCGTTAAGGAGAACAGAAATAACTTACATTGTAAGGTCTTGTCAGACATGCCAGCGATACACAAGCATGTATAGGTTTGGGTGAACTCCCATAGGTGTGAGTATGGGTTTTCGTCACCTTCTCCCGAGAAAGATTGATCTCGAATCAGTTTTAAACATGGGCGCAACTCATAACTAGGTGTTATGATAGGCTCTAAAAATTTTGGTGGCTCTAGGCTTGTGCTCGTGGGTTTAGCATATTGATATATAGGAGTGTTATTCATGCTAAAATAAAAAAGTAAAACAAATAAAAGATAAAATGTTAAGCTAGACTCAAAGTTAATTTAGCAACCATTTCCCTGGCAACGGCACCAGAAAGCTTGTTGGTATAAATTAACGCACACAGATAAATCCGCAAGCGCACGGATACCGCTGTAGCTTTCACCCGTAAGTATTTCCAAGTATTGTATCCACAGAAAAACATGTGAGACTAACTACGGTCTAACTTAACTAAGGGTAAGTTAGGTTAAGATATATATGATAAGTACATGATAATTGAGCAATGATAATGAATAGTTAATCACCTAGAGTACTCCTTTCTAAGACATTAGCATGACTAGGTTGAAATTAGAAAGATAATTCCTAAGTCATTCTTAGTTCCTAGTCAAAGCATACGATGATTAATGCAATTACACTTAGTAATCATGGCTAAAATCATATTTTTATCTACACATAAGGGATATTACTAAGGAAGATTAAGAACAGAGCTTGTTCTTCCTTCGTAACTGGACCCTATGTGCGCCTATACTCGGGGAGTGGACTACAAAGGACTCAATGTGAGTGTCACATCTGTGATCTACCACATAACCCAGAATATAGGGTGTATCCACAGGGAAACAACATATAAGCACCACGCTTACACAATGTCGACCACTCACCCCGTGCGTAGTGGAGTGAGCGCTATACAAACTTATGCATGGACATAATGATAAACTAGCTATACTAAGCATATAATCAAAGTAGACAATGAACATCATAATGAAGAACATGAATAAGATGAATACTAATATTGTCATAACAATTGTAGCAAGCATATAAAAGTAATGGAGATACAAAAAAGAGGGGGTACAAAGATTATACCAAACCATGCTCTTGACAAGATCAAGAATCCAAGCGAAGCCTACTTGCCTCTCTCTAGATCTAACCTAGCTAGCTATGCTCTAGAATAGAGCTATGAGGATTAGGGTTTGGTCTCTGTCTTCTACTCTGACTTATGCCTTAGGGAGGGGGAGGGGCTGCTATATATAGGCCGAGGTTGAGTAGGGGGCAAGAAATCACCACATCATCGATCCGCGTCAACTCCCTCGATCACCATTGGATAAACTAACATAAAATCGCCTTAGAATCAACAATGTAGATCATTGGAAGGAGTACGAGGTGGCGGAGGGTGATTATTGGGCCTAGGGGGCCAGGCGACCTGTAGGTGGGGCCATCCGGCCCCACCTGGCAGCCTCTCAAGCCCCGCTTTGGTGTATTACCTTCTGGTGTCTTCTAGATCCTTCCCAAGTTGTTTACATGGTGAAATTCCATAATTTCCTTTGACGAATAGGCCCCCCTTGTTGGTTTTCTGGGTAAACCCTGCTAAAAACATAGATTCATCAAAACTCATGGAATTTATTTGTTTAAACCCATTTACCTATGTTTGGTGATGGAATTAAGTATAAATATAGGTTATGTTGATGGTTTATAATTGATGTCAGTGACCATCAACATAGATCCTCTTTTTTAATGCATCTAGAATCATGCAGTTGGCGCGTTTGACCTAGCCGTTTGCCCTAGGGTGTGCCACCAAAACATACTTGACTGAGATGCACCTTTCATCGCAGAAGTCGCTACCGCTGAACATGGACCCCAGGTCAGTGATGATGCTATTCGGTAGGCCAAACCTGTGTATGATGTCGTCGAGCAGCTCGGTTGCCTTCTTCGTTGTGGCCTGTACAAGGGGTTTGTATTTGATCCACTTGGAGAACTTGTCAATGTAGATGTAAACCTAGCATAATCCTCCTAGCACAGGCTTGAATGGTCTGATCATATCCAGTCCCCAACATGCAAAGGGCTAAGAGGCAGGAATCGTCTGTCAAGCCTAGGTTGGGACATGTATTTGCTTAGCAAAAAACTGGCAATTCTCACATCGGTGAACGAGTGCTTCCACATCAGCGATGGCTGAAGGACAATAGAAACCAATTCAAAAGGCATTGTCGGCTAGTGTTCTAGAAGCTGTGTGGTTGCCATAGGTGCCGGCATGGATCTCCTTGAGTATCTTCTCTCCTTCTTCCTTGGAGACACACTTTTGGAGTAGCTCCTCCTTAACATTCTTGCGCATTAGCTTTCCATCGACTAGGATGTAATGCTTGCTGTGGTGGGTGAGGTGCTCTCTCTATGTTGTCAGCCAGGACATCTGCGGTGGTTAGGTATTTGATGAAAGGTACCAACCAATCACTGCTAGGCCTAGGAACCACTACAACTATCTACTCAGCAGGTGGCTTTTCTTCAATGCCTTCTTTCTCCTGCTTGATGGAAGGGGTCACAAGGTCCTAGACAAACACTTCGGCTAGAACTTTTGCTCAGGTTGACCCTAACTTTGATAGCTCATCGGCTATTTGATTATCTACCCAAACCACATGATGATATTTGGTTCTGTAGAACTTGTCTTCGAGTTTCCTTATCGCCATGCAATAAGCATCCATCTTCTCACTAGTGTAGCTCTAGTCTTTGTTGAGTTGGTTGATTATGAGTGTGGAGTCATCGTATGCCATGAGGCATTTGACGCCAAGCTCTATGGCTATACGATGACTGTGCAGTGCTGCCTCATATTCTGTGGCATTATTGGATGCCCGAAAGTGGATCCAAAGGACATAGCGAACCTTGTCCCTGGATGGAGAGATGAAGTATACACCTACCTTGGCACCATTGAGGTTTAGGGATCTATCAAAATACATGGTTTAGTGCTCGAGGTGGTCGATCGAGACAAGAGTCTGCATATCCGTTGACTCGGCGATGAAATCGATGAGCACCTACGACTTGATCGTCTGGCATAACCTAAACTCGATGGAGTAGATGCTGAGCTCAACCACCCATTTAATGATGCATCCATTGGCTTCCTTGTTGTGGAGGATGTCACCGAGTGGGTACTCAGTAACTACTGCTATGGGATAAGCTTCAAAGTAATGACAGAGCTTCTAGGATGTGTTCAAGATGGCATATAGCAGCTTCTGGACCTAAGGATAGCGAGTCTTAGACTCATTTAGGACCTCGCTGATGAAGTAGACCGAGTGTTAGACTTTGTATGCATGTTTGGCCTCTTCGTGCTCGATGACGATGGTCGTGCTGACCACCTGGTTGGTCACCGCGATGTAGACTAGAAGGGTTTCGCCAGTTTGGGGTGTGGTCATGATCAGAGGTGAGGTGAGAAACCACTTGAGCTCAGTGAATGCTTTGTTAGCATCCTCTGATTAGATGAACTTTTCTTGAGCCCTGAGTAGCATAAAGAAGGGGAGTCCCTTTTCGCCCAGACGAGATATGAAATGACTTAAAGCCGCCATGCACCCCGTTAGCTTCTAGATGTCCATAACGCAAGTCGGTGGTTTCATCTTGGTCATCGCCTCTATCTTCTCTAGATTGGCTTTGATGCCACGGTGGCTAATGATGTTGCCTAGTAGCATACCAGATGGGACACCAAAAATACACTTAGTGGGATTCAACTTCCATCGATGCACCTTTAGGGCTTTGAAGGTTTCGATGAGGTCAGAGATGAGGGTATTGGCAGTCTTTGACTTAACCACCACATCATTAATGTAGGCATCAATGTTCTTTCCGATCTGGTCCTTAAGGCAACGCTAGATGGCTCTTTGCTATGTAGCACCAGCGTTCTTGAGCCAGAAGGACATGGTGGTATAGCAATAGGTGCTGAAGGGTGTGATGAATGATGTCTTGATCTGGTCTTCTTCCTTCAAGGAGATCTGGTGATAACTAGAGTAACAATCTAAAAAGCACAGGAGCTCACAACCGGTTGTGGAATCTATGACCTCGTCAATACGAGGTAAGCTAAAGGGATCTTTAGGGTAGTGTTTGTTGAGATCGGTGTAATCAATGCACATTCTCCATTCTTTATTCTTCTTTCTTACAAGAACTGGGTTGGCTAACTACTCTTGATGATACACCTCTTTAATAAAATTAGCAGCTAGGAGCCATGTTATTTCTACCCTAATAGCCTCCTTTTTGTCCTACGTGAATCATCAAAGCTTCTGTTTGATTGGCTTGGCGGTCACCGAGATGTTTAAGGAGTGCTCGATCAGCTCCCAAGGTATGTTAGGCATGTCTATAGGTTTCCATGCAAACATGTCGATGAGCTCCCTCAGGAAGTTGATGAACATGTCTTCTATTTAGGATCGAGGTTGGCCCCGATCCCAGTAGTCTTATTCCGATCACCAAGGACAAGGAGCACTTCCTTCACCTCCTTGGACTTGGTTGATGCTCGGGTGGCCTCCATTATGGGGATCTCTAGCTCCTTCGGTGGTATCTGCTGTGAAGTAGTGAGGCAGTCCTGCATGCGGATGGAGATGTTCATAGCCTCGGCTAGTGTGAAGCTTTCCTTCTTGCAGGTGTAGGTGATGTCGAGGTTAGCATGTAGGGAGAGGATCCCCTACTCCGTCGGCATCTTCAACACTAGGTACGTGTAGTGTAGCACATCCATGAACTTGGCGAGGGCCGGTCGGACAAGTATGGCATGGTACGCTATGTTGAAGTTAGCAACTAGGAAGTTGACGTAGTCAGTGCAGAAGTGCTTGGTGGTGCCAAACTGCACTGGTAGAGTGATATACCCCAAAGGTTGGGATGCCTTCCTAGGAATCATGCCCCAGAATGGAGAGTCCATGGGGGTGAGGTCTTCCTTCTTGAGCCCTAGCTCAGCTTGGGATCTGGTGAATAGGATGTTTAGGGCGCTCCCTTCGTTGATGAGGACCATCTAGAAACACACGCCCTTGATGATAGGATCCATGATGAGAGAGAAACACCCTAGGTATGGGATATCTGCTATAACACCCTTGGTGTTACACTGTAAATCTATTGCTAAAACATGTCATGAGCATCATGGTTAAGTGTTAATGCATGTGATTTAGTATGTAGATCAATTTTTGTCACTCAAAACGATCGTCGAAAATGCAAAACGAAAGCTACATTTCAATGTCACGTTATATCACTTAGGGTTTTAAATGAATTTTTGTTGAACAAAAATGTTATAGAATGCATAGACAAAACTTTAATAAAGTTTGTAGTACAAACTTCATAGGTGATGATGAAATACCTATGATCGAGAAATGAATTCCTTAGCTAGCATAGTTGGTAGCTTGGAAATCGAAGTTGACGTGAATCCGAGCAAGACTTAGTCAAATTTCTTAAGTCAAAAGATGGTTCGACAAGGCCAAGTTTGGCACTTTTTGTAGGAGATTTGGGTTAAGTAATGGTGGGGTATTAGGCCTTGTTTCAGTAGTTTAACATCCCCTCTTGAGGATGCCAGAAGTGATGAGTTTGATTTTTGGGGTGCTTTATAATGCGGGCATGGCACGTTTCCAGCTGGTGTCAGTGTCTAGATGCGGTCACCGTGCTCCGTAGCCGTCATCGCCTGCATGCGCACGTGTCTCTACATCACGTCATCACCTCGCATGCACCCACATCACTTGCATTGCGTCGCCGTTGCCATTGCTGCGCACGCCTATGGCACCAGCACATGGTTGTGTCGTCATCGGCTTGCTAGTTAAGGCGTTGCGGCCGCCCGAGCCGTGTCAACTCTATATGCGCATGTGTAGCCTCTTGTGTGACCTTGTCCTCTTCTATTGAAGTGGCAAGCATTGCGCTCCCTAGTCACCTTTGCCTTTAATGGTGTTGCGCCAGAGTCACTGAGCCGTGCCTAGGCCAGCTCACAACGCTGGTCAAATCCATGCAATTGAGTGCGTCTGATGGTTGAGTGGGATCTTAGCTACACGCTAAGCTCGGCCACTGTTGCAATCGTACTATGTCGAGGCCCAATTTGAAGCTTCCCTCACCATCTTAAGACCCCACAGCAACGCCCGTTCAATTCACCTCACACCATCCACCTCCATCCAATCAATGGCACTATGTCTTTGCCCTATTCCCCTCCATCCTATGCGCACCCAATTTCCATCACCACTGCCTTCCTAGTGCTGCTGGCTTGGTCGTGCCACTGTCGTCGTCGCAAAGCTTGTCATGTGCGCGTGGCCGGATGCACCTGGTCTGTCCCCGGTCAAGCCACCATGTCTGGTAGGTTCTGGGTGAGTTGTTGATGCCCATTCTTGAGTTTGTTCACGTCGTCTATGCTTTGGCACATGGGAACATGGCCACCATCATAGGGAGGAGTTCACCGCCATGGAGGGAGCTTAGGACAACGTCTCCGTTCACCACTTCGCTGCCCATCGCTTTGAGTTTGCGCCTAGGTGAGCATCGGCTCGCTATTGGGGGCGGGGAGAGGCTAGTCTGGCCGACGTGACTGCCCAGTGCCAGTGCCACCGCACCGGTGCATGGGTGGGTGCCCGAGGGTATGGCCATGGTAAAGAAGGAAAGGGGAGGGTCGTAATTGTAAGATAGTTGACTAAAGGAATAGTGTTATGGACCTCGGTTGGATTCGGTATTAGAGCGAGGACGTTTTAGCAAATGTACCGACGCATATGGGCCTCCCTATCGTGGGTTGTCGTTGCGCGATTGGGCTGCGTCCACATGGGTCGTGCTGGTGGGTTGCATGCACGCATGATGTACGGGAGTGGTGAAAGGTCCTAATGGCTAGAGGGGGTGAATAGCCTAATAAAAATTTCTACAACAACACTTAACAAAATGGTTAGACAATTATGAGGCGAAGCAAGTGTTGCGCTAGCCTACTCAAAATGCAAGCCACCTACCACAATTCTAGTTTAGATAGTATCTATTCACACAATAGCTATGACACTACTCTATGTTAGTGTGCTCTCAAAGGCTAACTAAAGAGCCACACCAACCAAGCATGCACGCTCTCACAACTAGCTACACTAAAGAGCTTGACAACTAGTTTGCGGTAAAGTAAAGAGAGTGATCAAGAATATTATACCACCACGTAGATGAAGGAACCAATCAATCACAAGGATGAATAACAATGAAGACCAATCACCTCGGAATCAATGATGAACACAATGATTTTTTACCGAGGTTCACTTACTTGCCGGCAAGCTAGTCCTCGTTGTGGTGATTCACTCACTTGGAGGTTCACGCGCTAATTGGCTTCACACGCCAAACCCTCAATAGGGTGCCACACAACCAACACAAGATGAGGATCACACAAGCCACGAGCAATCCACTAGAGTACCTTTTGGCTCTTCGCCGGGGAAAGGTTAAGAACCCCTCACAATCACCACGATCGGAGCCAGAGATAATCACCAACCTTCGCTTGATGATTCTCGCTGCTCCAAGCCATCTAGGTGGCAGCAACCACCAAGAGTAATAAGCGAATCCCATAGCGAAACACGAACACCAAGTGCCCCTAGATGCAATCACTCAAGCAATGCACTTGGATTCTCTCCCAATCTCACAAAAATGATGAATCAATGATGGAGATGAGTGGGAGGGCTTTGGCTAAGCTCACAAGGTTGCTATGTCAATGCAAAATGGCCAAGAGTATGAGCTTGAGCCGGCTATGGGGCTTAAATAGAAGCCCCCAAGAAATAGAGCCGTCATACCCCTTCACTGGGCACAATACGGGCTGACTGGACGCTCCGGTCATGTTGACCAGATGTTGGACCTCAGCGTCTGGTCGCCCGACGACAACCATGTGTCCCGATCTCAACGGTCACTTGAGTTGACCAAACACGTCAGTTAGAAAGTAACCGGATGCTGGACCCTAGCGTCCGGTCATTTCCAGTAAGGTTCCAAACACAAATTTTCACGACCGGACACATCCGGTCATGGCCGATCGGACTCACCCAGCGTCCGGTCATTCAACGTCTCCTCTGTGCACCTCACGTCAGCGTACGTCAGCATTGACTGGACGCACCCAGCTAGTGTCTGGTCGCATAGCGACCTAGCATCTGGTCGTTTGACCGATGCCAGCGTCTTTGCTGATACATCTGACCAGACGCGCCGGTCCAACCGTGGCCAGCATCTGGTCACTCCAAGTGACCTCCGTCTTTTCTGTCTAGGGTGCCGGTGGCATCGTTGGACTGTCCGCACTCTACGGGCGGACACTCTATCGGTGGAGTTTCTTACCCTTGCTCCCAAACTTCACCACCCTTGATCAAATGTGCCAACCACCAAGTGTATCACCTTGTGCACATGTGTTAGCATATTTTCACAAACATTTTCAAGGGTGTTAGCACTCTACTAGATCCTAAATGCATATGCAATGAGTTAGAGCATCTAGTGGCACTTTGATAACCGCATTCCGATACGAGTTTCACCCCTCTTAATAGTATGGCTATCAATCCTAAATGTGATCACACTCTCTAAGTGTCTTGATCACCAAAATAAAATAGCTCCTATTGTTTATACCTTTGCCTTGAGTTTTTTGTTTTTCTCTTTCTTCTTTCCAAGTCCAAGCACTTGATCATCATCATGGTATCATCATCATCATGCTATGATCTTCATTTGCTTCATCACTTGGAGTGTGCTACCTATCTCATGATCACCTGATAAACTAGGTTAGCACTTAGGGTTTCATCAATTCACCAAAACCAAACTAGAGCTTTCAAGTGGGCCGCGCCGCTCGCTCGTGGGCCACACAGTGGATTTCAGTTTTTCATTTTCCAGTGAATTAGTAAAGGGTTATTTAATTTAGTTTTGAGCTAAACTTTGAAAAATTATAGTAAATTCTGTAGATGTCCAAAAATAGTGAAACAAAATTTGTTAGGTTCACAAAAATGATATCTATCTATTGGTGTAGTTAGTTTATAGTTATCTATGATAATGATAGATTCATTAATTCATTTAGGAGAGCTTAGTATTATTTGGCTTAATATTTGTAGGAATTTTTATGGTAAATGGGTGATAGCTTTAGCCATGAATTTTTTGCTCACTGTAATTTTTGTAGCCCTTGAGTAGACTGATATATAGGGTAGCTAATACTCCTTGTTTTAGTATATATATAGTAAATCGGTATTAAGAGTAAGAATACCTTTAGTTGCTAAGATAGTACATGTCATGTTTCATACTTGTTAGTGGTAACAATAGGTAACTTAACAACTTAGTTGGTAGAACTAGCTTGGTAGCTTGATAGGTGTGTTCATATTTTAAGAGTTGCTGTTGTCGTATTACTAAGTGTTGCATCATCATTTCATGCATGTAGATAACGAGTTGGTAGAGTTTGTTCCTGCGAGCGAACAGGAGTTCAAGGAGATCATTGAGGAGTACAAGGAGGAGATTCTCGTACAGGAGGGAGCCTTAGAGTAGTTTGTTGCTGACTCTGTTGACACATCGCCTGCCTAAGGCAAGCCCCGATGCATAACCCCTATTTTGAATGATCATTGAATATATATATATATATGATGTGCATTTACGTTACAGACATTTCATGGAAACTACATGCATAAATATACTTACCTATGAGTCCTACTAGTATTGGTCGAGTAGCTGCTATGCTCAGGATTCAGTAGCGTGAGTAACCTGCTGTTACTCACAATAGGTGATTATTATCACTCATGATAAAATGGTGGAAAGGAAAATGAAGACCGGGCAGGGGTATGGTTTAGGTATTGGTGGGTGTAAGAGGTTGTAAACTATGGCCAACAAGGCATAGCTTGGTTACACTTTTTTCTCTGTCTATGTCGGTTAAGGACCGGCAGTTGTATTGGGTTCTAGGCAAGTCACAGACTTATTATCCTGAGCACATACTTGGGTATGGGTGTAGGGAAGCCTTGTTGCTCTCTTGTCATGGGTTCTGGCTCTTTCTGGACTGACTGATTGGAGGCGGGGATGGTGGAGGTCTAAGCACCGCACTGAGTCTAGGACTCAGGAGCGGGGGCTTGGACTCCAAGTTTGGATAGGGACCTATACCCCATGATAGGAGAGTGATGGGTTGGTCCTGCTTGTGTTTGGGGTACAAGCGGGGCGTGTATTTCAGGGTACCTAGCTAGGCACATTGATTCGTGAATTATCGGGCAATCTAGTACGGCTTGTCTACAGTCTAGCACCGTAGTAAGAACTGAAAGATGAAAGGTGATGAAATGGAACTGTTTGTTCAACTCTTGCTTGAAAGTAAAATAGGTGCTTACATAGAATGGATAGCTAATTAAATAATTATGACTACTAATAATAACATAAATAAGGATTCACTATTAGTATTGCTTTCTGCTAAAAGGAAACCAGCAAACCATAAAGCTTATCATATCTGTTGGAGTTAGGAAATTATTCCCAGTAGTCGGATAAGTCTTGCGAGTACATTGTGTACTCAGGGTTTATTTGCCCCTGTTACAGGTACTGCTTGAGGAGTAGTCGTTGTGTGAAGGATTCTTCTGGTGGGCACAGATGGATCCTTGTTTATTATCGGTAGATGTTTATTTTTATTCCGTTGTTTAATATTCCGCACTCTGAATTTGGTAATGTAATAATACATTTCTAAGAACTCTAGATGTATGAAATGGACTAAGTATTGTAACTCATTCTCAGTATTGGATCCTGCAGGAAAAATGTGGATTATTTGGGCTCTCCCTTAGGGTGTGCTCGACGAAACCCGCCCGAGGTAGCCTACTTTCGAGGTGCTCAATGTCTGGTGGAAGACGAGCGCCTTCGAGGGTGTGTTATTTTGGGCAGTTCTGCCACATCTGCCCATTGGTTGGCCCTAGAGAAGGTGATTGGGTGCTCCGACCAGCTCAGGTACTTTGGATCCATGACTTTGTCGTCATAGGTGGCAACCGACATGATCTGTCGGGCGGTGAGCTTCTGTTCCCACCTATTCTTGGAGGTGGCCCTCCCACCAAAGTTGGAGGCGACGGTCTTGGTGGCATCCAAGTAGACAAGGCCTACATCCTTCTCCCGTCCTCCGCCTTGGCCGTCATCTATTTCATCATTGTTGCATCGTGGCCTCTTTGCATCCTCCATGCGGAAAGCCCTATTCAGGCCTTTGCACTCTCCCATGGTATGCTTGGCGCCCTTATAGATAGGGCATGGACCATCTAGGAGCTTGGCATAGTCAGCGTCGTAGGTGCGCTTAGCGTGAGGAGTGTTGACAGCATTTACTGAGTTTTTAGGCCTACGGCGGCGGTTCTGTCTGCCTCTCAAGCTCTCCGGGCGATCATCGTGCCGGTGCTCACGATCATCGGAGCGACGGTCATGCTTGTCATGGTGGCGGTCGCGATCATCGTAGCGCTTTTCTTCACAACGGTCGTCATGATAGTGTTGGGGTGATCGAAGCGGGCTACCCTTTCAGCTTCCTCGGTGTTGGTGTAGCCATTTGCAATCTGTAGCAGCTTGCCGATGGTCATAGGCCTCTTGCGGTATAACTTTCCATGAAGTTGCTCGTGATGGAGCCCCTTGGTGAATGTGGCAATGGCCTCACCATCACTGATGTTGGGGATTAAGTTCCTTTTCTCCGAGAAGCACCTAATGAAACTGCACAGGGGCTCCCCGAAGGTTTGACGAAGCTTCTCTAGATCATACTTGGTGCCCAGTTGCTCGCACATAGCCATGTAGTTCTCGCTAAAGACCTTCTTGAGGTCATCCCAAGATCGGATGGAGTCCTCCTGTAAGCTAAGGAGCTAGTTGTTCGTAGATTGGTTGAGCATGATGGGCAAATATATTGCCATCACATCTTCACTTCCTCCTACGGACCTTACGGCGATCACGTAGAGCGTTAGCCATTGCACGGGGTTAGCCTTGCTGTCGTTGGTGTCCACCCCTAAGATCTTGAAGCCTGTGGGCAATCGGATAGCCCAGAGCCTTGTCATGAAGGGGTGAAGTCCAGAGGTGTTGGCAATGGGTGGTGCTTGGGCTGCACCGGGTGCTCCATGTTCGGCATCATATTGCCGCTGGCGTTCCATCTCCACGTCGTGGCACACGGACCTGCTATTCTCGATGCCATCATGGATGTCGATGTTGGCGTTGATGTGTTCACGAATGTCATATGTTGTGGTTGCCCCCTCGGTTGCCTAGTGGATGAGGAGGGCGTCCGCCTTAGTCCGGATGTCCTTCATAGTTGCCCCTAGATCCTCTATAGAGGTAGGGGCCGCTAGCTTTGGGTCAAGGGCACTCGGAGCCCTGATGTTGACTTCCTCTATCATGGCAGGAGCTACGAGAGCGATGGCTGTGAGCCAACACAGTTGAGTAAAGCGGAGCAGGGTGCTGGATGTTGTTGACTTGAACTTGAGCCGCTTTGACATGCGCTTGGATCTTCTCGACTTTCGGAGTCCATGGGAGCTTCTCTAGCTTATTGAAAATGACAGCGAGATTGGCGCTTAGCGTCTTCTGTATCGACTGGTTGCCTACCATGTCGAACTCGTCCTCTAGATTGCGGTGCGCGTGGTGTAGGGCGTTAGGATCCCCATCAGCTCTATGGGTGGCTTCTTTATCTCGAAGACGTTAACGATCGACGTTCTTCACCAGGCGAGCATTGCCTTCTTTGGTGGTTTCACTGTCCTTGGTTATGCTGTCGAGGCTGATATGAAAGATCTTGCCCTTGAATCCTAGAGGAAAAGGGGGTAGCTAGAGACGGTCTTGGTGGTGCCCTCGGAGTATGTGTTAGGGCTCTCATCCAAGCTGTTATGGAGAGAATCATCTGGTACTTGACGAATAGCCACCATGTTGACCATAGGCGTAGGCTAATTGGCCTTAGGCAGATCAATCTTGTAGAGGTCGTCAACACGGTCATGCTCGGAGTGGTCAATGAAAAGGTGGTGGACGGTGTTTTGGTACGCAGATCCCGTACCCACCAGCCCAAAAGGATAGGGCCTCAGCATATTCTCCATTGGGGCTTCGTAGTTGGCTAGGCATAGGCCGGTCGTTGGGAGTGGTCGGCGTCGCACCATACGCCCTTCTGGAGTTGCTGTGATCACCAGATCTGAATCTTGCCACCCCGGATGATGTGGTCGAGCAAATTGCTCGGTCGTAGTGGCTCGGCGACCTTGGAGCGTAGGAATTTCGCTGCTCGTAGTTAACCGATTTAAGAATGAGTCCACGAGGAGCTGACATTCTGCTAAGCGGTCTATAACCCGATCGATAGATGCGATCAAATCGTCGTTGCTGATGGATCTCCTAACCTAGTGGTGGGACACCGAGATCAGAGATATTATTGAAGACGTTGGCATGATTGGCGCAAGGTGATTCTGCACCACCTCCACGATTTCCTCGACGCCATTGGCGCCGATGATCCAGTTCATAGATCTAACTGTAAAGGTCTGGCCTGGCTTCGGAAGGATCATGGAGCTCGGGAAGCGGACCATCTGGTTTGCCATGGAATCAGCCGTCATGGAATTAGCACGCACACCCCCTACCTAGCACGCCACTATCGATGAAATATGATCGGTAGTCTACTGAGAGGTATGCCTATGGTAGTAGATGAACAGGTGGAGGTGCGTGTGATGGGAACTAGATGGTGACATAGAACGCAGAGACAACAATTTAGGTAGATTCAGGCCATCAGCTTGACGTAATACCCTACGTCCTATGTCTTTAGTGGATTGTATTATGAGATGAGATGAAAATGAGAGGGTCCCTACCTGCCTTATATAGCTCAGGGGTAGGGTTACAGGCCAGTTAAATCTATCCTAATCGGTTTACATGATAGGAATTACAAATATTGCGGTATCTTAGCATATCCGAATGGATTTCCCTTGATCGCCAAGGATCTTCACGTAGCCTTACGAGGCACGCTAACCTGTGTCATGCTCCACATGATGTAATCTTGTGGCCTGGGTCTCCCCTAGCGGCTTGGCCCATGTTCAGCCATGTGGTATCCGGGGTTATACCCCCTGTTGTGACTAGGCTATAGTATTCCAGGCGCAAGCCCATTAGTGGCTAAGAGAGCCCGTTAGGATATTTAGTTTTATTTCTCAATTTTATTCATGGAAGTATAAATACTTGTAATTAGGCACAATTGGATTTTAAGCAAGAGTAATCATATTACTTGGCTTCCTTAGGGAGCCAAAAGTTTGCCCTAGCCGCCTCTGTTCTCTTCCTTGCGCGCGAGATCACGGCGCCCCACCGCCGATCCTCCATCTTCAAACCACGTCCAACCATCACCCATTCATACAACCTTCAATCCATCAGAGGGAGAGCACCGGTCCATACCAACCTGGTATTAGAGATGTTGATCCCCCTACCCTCCACCACCATGCCACCGCTGGCCGCAACCGCGCCACCACCTGTGTCCACCACCGTGCCACCACTGGCTGCAACCGTGCCGCCAGCACCGCCACTTGTGTCCTCCTCCACGTCGACGATGGTGCCAACACCGTCGCTACCGATGGGCACGCCAGCTGCCCCACGGGTCATCTTCACGCCCGAGCAAATGACGGCAGCCATCATCGATCTCAGCAATGGCATGGCGGAGATGCGGCTGACGATGCAGTCCATCCTCTAGTACCTCCACCCGCCGATGCCATCCTACGTAGCACCACCTCAGTCCTCCCTACTGTCTTCCCAGCAGATGTTGCCGATCTCAAACCCCTACGGGATGCCCACCGATGCTAGCCCATGGTCTTCCACCTCTATGCCGCTGCCGTCGACGAACGTCCCGATCCACATGATCCGATTCCCACCATCACCATCCTAGATACCAGCATGGGCCCTAGGGCAACCCAGCCCTATTTATACCATGGCCCCATCCCGGCCACACGTTCCCGCGACGCCCTCCACCGGTGCCATAATGGACCATGGGGGACCCGTGGCATCGGGTACCCTCGACGGCGGGATGGATGGCACCCTCTTCCACGGTAGCAGCGTGCTACCACCGGCCACCAGTGCCCCGAGCTCCAACGATAGTGCCTTCGAGGGTGGCGCTCCAGCGGCCGCACAGGGCAGCATGCCCCCAAAATTCCACAAGCTTGAGTTCACAACTTATGATGGCTCCGTGGATCCGTTGAACTGGCTCACGCATTGTGAGCAATTCTTTCGGGGCCAACTCACGCCGGCGTCGCAACGCACATGGATGGCATCCTACCACCTCAACAGAGCGGCCTAGACATGGTACTATGCCCTCAAGCAGGATGAGGGCATGCCTCCATGGGACCGTTTCAAGGACCTGTGTCGCCAACGTTTTGGGCCTCCTATCCGCAGCACCCGCCTGGCGGAACTAGGCCGGCTGCCGTTTCACTCTTCGGTGGAGGAGTTCGCCGGTCACTTCCAGGCGGTCCTAGCACACACCCGGAACATATCTACATGCCAGAAGGCCGAGATGTTCATGGGTGGTCTCCCAGACCACATTCACGTGGATGTGGAAATGCGAGATCCTAGCGACCTCCAGACGGCCATGTACTTGGCTCATGCTTTCGAACGTCGTGCCGAGGCCATGGTGGTGCCTACACAGCGTGGCACCCATCCTCCTCAGTGGTCGGGCCCTCCAGCATGGGCTCCCACGGGGGGTGCTACTCCAGCGGCTACATCCGCCCTTCTAGCGCCAGCATCTACAGGCTCGGGCGCAGCGATGCCTGCTCGGCCGTTCCAACGTTTATCGTCGGCCGAGATGCTCGAACGCCGTCGCTAAGGCTTGTGCTATAACTATGATGAGCAGTATGTACGTGGACACGTGTGCCCCCACTTGTTCTACTTAGAGTCCGCAGACTACATCGATGACGAGGGGCTCAATGCCGCGGACGCCGATGTGGCTGCATAGGCCGAGGAGTCGACACCTTCGGGGGCCACTGTTAATGCCCTTGTTGTTTTAGTGTACGCTCTTGTAGGGATCCAAACCTACCACACCTTGCTGCTGCCGGTTGTGGTTAATGGGGAACGCCTCCTCGCCCTGTTGGACATGGGTTCCACCCACACCTTCCTCTAGGGTACCATCATGCGCTGCCTGGGGCTCGTTCCATGAGGGGGGGGGCACCTTCTTGTCACCGTCGCCAACGGCGAGCGCGTGTTGTGTGAGGGGATCGCTCATGACGTTGCTATCACCATCGGCGGCGAGTCTTTCCCCGTCACCTACGTCGGCCTCACGCTCGGCTGCTTCAACTTCATCCTCAGCGTCGACTTCTCGGGACGTTGGGTCTCCTGCTCTAGGACTTCGAGGGCCTGACCGTGGCCTTCCAAAGGGATGGTCGACGCATGATGTGGCAATGCGTTGGTGCCCCTGGCGCTCCAACGAATCACCAGCCCCTGGTCACGGTCATGGCTGACCCGCATCACCCACTGCTGGAACAACTACTACTATAGCACGGGGCCATCTTCGACGAACCTCGTGGCCTCCCTCCAGCGCGGCCCTACGACCACCGCATCCACCTCCTACCCAGGACCGCGCCGGTGGCGGTGCACCCTTACCGATACCCGTAGCTGTAGAAGGATGAGTTGGAGCGGTAGTGTGCCGCCATGTTGGAGCAGGGCATCATCCGGCCGAGTACATCCCCGTTCTTCGCGCTGGTGCTGCTTGTCAAGAAGGCGGACGGGTCATGGTGCTTCTGCATCGACTATCGAGCGCTCAATGATAAAACATCCAAGGACAAATTTCCCATCCCGGTGGTTGATGAACTCCTCGACGAGCTTCACGGGGCTCGCTACTTCACCAAGCTCGACCTTCGGTCGGGCTACCACCAGGTGCGCATGCACCTAGCGGACGTCGAGAAGACCGCTTTCCGCACCCACCACGGCCACTTCGAGTTCCTGGTGATGCCGTTTGGGTTGTCCAACGCCCCGGCTACTTTCTAGGCGCTGATGAACGATGTCCTCTAGCCCTTCCTCCGCAAGTTCATGCTGGTTTTCTTCGATGACATTCTGATCTACAGCACATCGTGGTCCGAGCATCTCTAGCATGTGGGCCTCATCTTCACCGCCTTGCGAGCTCACGGCCTCTACCTAAAGAGGTCGAAGTGCTCCTTCGGGACCCTCTCTGTTGCCTACCTCGGCCACATCATCTCCGCCAATGGCGTCGCTATGGACAGCGACAAGGTGGTCGTGGTCGCCTCTTGGCCGACGCCTCGCTCCCCATGGGGTGTGCGTGGCTTCCTCGGGCTCACCGGCTACTACCAGAAGTTCATCCATGACTTCGGCTCCATCGCGGTGCCACTCACGTGTCTCCTACGCAAGGAGGCGTTCATCTGGATAGCGGTCGTCAACAAGGTGATCGCGATGTCCCTTCGTTGTGCGACCGGCGACCGCCCGTGCTCATGGGTGGACTGGCTTTCGTGGGTGGAGTACTGCTACAACACGTCGTTCCACACGACGCTCTGGGCGACGCCGTTTGAGGTAGTCTACGGCCGGCCTCCGCCGCCCCTCCTTTCCCACAGAGAGGGGGGCGCTGACACGGAGGCCGCGGACACCATGCTCCGGGACCAGGACGCCTTCCTAGTGGAGGTCCGGGAGCACCTTCTTCAGGCGCAGCAGCATGCCAAGCACCGCTACGACGAGCATCATCGCGCTGTGGACTTCAACGTCGGCGACTGGGTACTCCTTCGTCTACTCCATCGACCCACCCACACTCTCGCAACGCCGGCAAAGGGCAAGCTGCGGCCGCGATACGCTGGCCCTTTCTAGATCCTGGAACGTATAGGCTAGGTGGCCTACCGCCTGCAGCTACCAGAAGGTGCACGTCTCCATGACGTTTTTCATGTTGGCTTGCTCAAGCAGTGGAGGGGTGATCTCCCCACGGCTACGGCGGCCGTGCCGCTTGTTCAGGATGGGCGCCTGCTGCCAGCTCCGGAACGTGTTCTGCGTGCTCAGCTCCGCCGTGGCGATTGGAAGCTGCTGGTCAAATGGCGCGGACTTCCCAACGACGATGCGACATGGGAACCGCTCGATGACTTCAAGACTCTTTACCCCGATGTCCAACTCGAGGACGAGCTGTTTGTCAGGACGAGAAGAGATGTTATGACCGGGCTACAGTATTCCAGGCGCAAGCCCATTAGTGGCTAAGAGAGCCCGTTAGCATATTTAGTTTTATTTCTCAATTTTATTCATGGAAGTATAAATACTTGTAATCAAGCACAATTGGATTTTAAGCAAGAGTAATTACTCTGCTTCCTTAGGGAGCCAGAAGTTTGCCCTAGCCGCCTCTGTTCTCTTCCTTGCGCGCGAGATCACGGCGCCCCGCCGCCGATCCTCCATCTTCAAACCACGTCCAACCATCACCCATTCGTACAACCTTCGATCCATCAGAGGGAGAGCACCTGTCCATACCACCCCCACACTAATCCAAAGCTCAAGATGATTCAAGTGAAACCCACGTGGACATTAACATAAACAAGTCAAAAAATCGTATTGCATAACTGCTAGGAGATAATACAAATTGAACACTTATTCTAAAAGGTGAGCTAAGATACAATGCAAATAGAACACTTATTATAAGGTGAGACATTAGTTACTCTGTTCTTTTTTTCCTCAAACACACATGCCAAAACCTATATATGAAGATGTCGTTTATTTCTGTAGGATGGAAGAAAACTGCTAACATTTAGAATGACACGCCACTTTGGAATGACGATTCCAATGCACATGCCCACTTGTCCTGTTAGCTTCGTTGAAATGCCAGGCTAAAAATATCGTTGGCTGATTTATTACTATAGTTGATAAGTTCAAGCGAGTAAGGGCCATAAAAAGCAAAGTATTTACTCTCTGGCAAACTGCAAAATCAAAGTTTTACAATGCACATGCTCACTATTGGGTTTTTCTTATTCTTAGTTCCAACCATTATATGGAAATTACACTCGAAAATGACAGAACTAGGAGGGTAGCACAACCACAGCCACTTTTACGCATCGGACTGGAATCCTTAGGGAGGGGAGAGGTGGATGGATGCATACAGGAGTTCTGATTTCGTCCCTGTTTGCACACTATAGTATTATAGGTGGTATTAAGAAACTACAGTTTTGGTATTTATAGATGTGCAAAACCATAGTTTAGAAAAAAAGAAGTCTAGAGTTGAGCAACTCCAAAAGACCACAGTTTTAGTGATACTATAATTTTTAAAACCATAAATTTTATTACATCCAAACACTTCATTTGTGCTCCAAAACCAAAATATTTACAAAACGTATTTTTTCTTCTAAATTGTAAAAATACTTTGCATCCCTGCATGTCCATCTTGCATTACTCGATTTTTGAATCATCATCTTCAAACAGGACAGCCTCGTCTGCCTGGGACAGTTATGATTGACCGCATCATCCTCTCACAAAGAGATAAAAAAAGAGCACGCATCAAGGACAAGGACAGCAGTTGGCACGATTATGCCTCGACCCTAAGGCCTTCCTAGGATTTTGAATTTTTTTTAACAGTATTGTAGCTGGAATATTTCGAGCGGTCAACGGAGCAAATGTGCATGCCTTGCTCTCACAGGAATTGTAGTCCACAACTGCAGGCTATACTACCACATGATTCTGAACAATATATCTTCAAACACCTGTCCCGCGATTGAGATGTGACTCTTACACAGACCTTGAGGTCACGATTCAGTCACTGTCTCGAGAGGAGAAAATCCTCTTCAGAGCATGGGGTAGCTCCAGCACAATGTCTGCGTATGCTGAAACACAGAATAGGGAGGGGGCAAATAGATCAGAACAGAGTTCAGCACAAAGCTATGTATGCTGTAAGGCAAGGTGGACAGGAAGCAACCTTCTGGTAGACACAAGGTCTTGAGTGCTTCCTCGGCGTATGAAAGGTGAAAAGGTACTGGTTGCGCTGGCTTGAGCACTGCTGCTTCTTGTGGATATTCTCTTGGCCGAGCGAAGTGGCCAAGCCAAGACCCTTGCTTGACTCGGCAGGGTCTGCAGTAGATCCGAATATCGGATACTGATTGTAACCTTGCTGCTTATAAGTGGCAAACAGATCAATCTCTACAAAATGTGCAACATGCCACTTACGCATATAGCAACTTATAATCAGTATGCAATAAACATGCATGCTGCAAGATAACAAAAAATAAATAAATGGCTGCACTAGGTGTACATATTCGACGAGTGAGTGTACAAGCAACATAACAGAACTTATTGATGCAGATCCTAGCATTAGCAGTAATTAAATATTATCCTTACCACTCAAAATCCTCCAATACAAACTCTATCATATTGTAAGGAAGACTATGGAACAGCTCGCCAATTTGGTTCCCGTAGAGCTCCTTGATAAGACGAACCTTGAACATGAAATAGAAATTAGCAATCTACTGTCAAAGGCTGTATGGCCCATCTGTCTCCAGCTTCCACACTTGACGCTAGCTACAATCTTTACAGCTATAAATGCCTCAACAGTTGATTGGCCAAATGGTAGAAGCTAGAAGGCAATGTCATGGCGCATATTCTCATATCAATTATTTTCTAATACTCAGGGTTTCAATATCAGACATGGAGCAGAACCAAAGTCAACCAGTAGCACAGATTGGTCAGTTTCTAGATGAGGTCATATATGAGCAAAATTTAAGACATGTCATAAAGTTACTAAATGCACATATATGCAAAACAGAAACAGCAAAAAAGAAAAAAAAAGTCCTAATATACATAAAATGCTCCCAACTATGGAGAAAAGAGATATCATATTGTAACTCCTTTTCTGAAAATGATAACTGCAATGTGCACAGCTCCTGCCATGCGCTGCTCTGGCTGACTGAGAGTTTGCAGCAAGACATTAGACTAGAGGGTTCAACTTAGGCAAAGACAAATGAACAAGAAGTGCTAGAACTAGAGTTGTCTCAAGCATTTTAGATTGGGATGAATACACCTAACTAGAGATCTTTGCAACAAAAAGTTAATTGATCATCTGTGATGACATCTTTGATGGTTTGGTTTCGTGATTATAAACCTTTTCACTTGTTACAATTTACAAACCTAACTTCTGAAAATAACAATATGAAACATCATGGCTATGTTTGACTATATAATTAGTAAAAGCCACTATTGACCATCTTCTAAATGATAAATTGGAGGAATATACAGAAACATATTAAATCTTCAAACTCAGTTGAGCAACATGGAGACCATCAGATCAGATTCATTATGTCTCACCTAAACTAGACCAATGTTTAAAAACAAGATAACTGCAAGTCAAGTACTGTAGCAGAGGTGAACAATAATTATGTTAAACTAATTTCTAGCATTACATAATAGAAGATAAGGTAATTTGAATTATAAAAAACACAGATAAAGTGTGTAGTGACTCCTACTAGCTGATACTGACCTGCTCTCTCCTGTCAATATAAGCCTGTAAAATTTCTTCAAGATGATCAATGAATTTCTACAAGGAAAAACAACTATGTTAGCATATGGAACTTTGTATTTAATTCATATGGTAATAGCAGAGCTGTGCGAAAACTTACAATGGAATTAGATGACAAGAGATCACTTTCTAATTCACGTATGGGCAGAAAGAAAGGTAAGGTGTGTTCAACCACAATCATCTTTTCCAGGAATGACTTGCTTTCCAAAACACAATGAAAAATTTCACAAGGCTCTCCTGCAAAATAGAATGACTGTGTTTATATACTACAGAAAATCACGTGTTTAGAGATTTGGGCGTATCATATCATGTCTTTTCATCCTTTTAAAGCTAAACTACCGCACTTAGCTTGTATTATCAATTATTATTCACAATACTATAGGTCTGCATAGTGCAAAAGATTATGTTATTGTTTATAGTAAACTATTTGTATGGGGTTTCCAAACTGCTATGTACAACAGGAATAAAGTTTTCAAATAGGAGAAAAACCAAATATTTGTCTGAAAATGCAATAAAAAAAAAGTTATAGGTAATCACCAGCAAAGAATGTCTCATACTGTATGCCAATCCTCGCTCCATCCAAGCAATAGATAACCTATTAAAGAGAAGATATTTACTTTAATTGACAGATTAAGAAAAACTAAATCTAGCATGGATAGTCTTTACCAATGACAAGACTCATTCTGGAAAACAATAATAGCATGATGGTGCCCCAAAACAATGCATTTATGATAATTCATAAGGGCATCATAACCATATTTGAGGTGGAGTAAGGAAGCTGAAAGTTCCACAAGTTCTAGATACAAAAACAAAATTTCAGCTCATGAATCACCACTTTCCACACCAGCCAACACAAGCACTGGTTACTGGTTAGTATATATACTATATTGTGATGACAAGGAATCATATGATATGCCACTACAACCCAATCCCAACTAATCCACATATCAGTCAACACCAAAGTCAAAAGGAACAATTAGTGCAAGAGGAAATAAAGGTTAACCAGGCAAATCAACAAGGAGAAAAAAAATCCTACCAAAGCAGCACCAACCTCAGCATACATGCTAACCAGATACAAAACTATATTAGAAAAGGCAATGATCTGGGGAGCAAATGCTACCTTATTTCTAATCCTATATGTAGTCCTTGATTGAAATGGAAGATCTGCTGGAACATTTACTTGATTGGCCATGGCCTTCCTATCAGCCTCCATATGGACCTGGTCTACGAAACAGAGCAAACTTAACAAAAACTCATAAATCACAGAACAAATAGTCTGTCTCATGTAACAAGAAAATTAAGGGTGCTGAACACACATTAAATACCTTCTCACGGATGGTTGCCAGTAAACCATCATTCCACTCATCATCATCTATTGAAATCTCTACAGAATGCCAAAAGAATGTGTCGACAATTCTCCAAGAGAACAATATGATTCACAGCACAACAATTTTGTGATGCTGGCATTAGAACGTTAAATGCTACATATAGTCAAAACCAAGTACAAGATTATTCCACCTCTTCAGAGATTACAAGACACTTCAAGAAACAAACGACATATATTATCGACTTCTCCTACTGAGCTACCTTTTGGTAGTAATATCTTTTGATACATTGAATCTGTGTAGAGGTCATTCCACCAGAGCTCAGACTAAACTGAAACCTGCGACAAACATGACAAATATACCCTGGCCCTGTCCACCATAATGTGTTGCTAACACTTCCTTACACCCAGAAACACAGCTACACCTAACCAACAAAATTATGTTCAGAATTAACTTGAAGAGTTGTAACACTTGCTTGCAATGTTATATTCAGGCACTACTTCAAATACCTTTTAGCTTTATGAATGGATGGAAAACACAATTTTGTATTCCTACATAGAGAATATATGTTATAGTTCTTGATCTCTGTAGTCTGTACCTGTGATCTACAGATCAAATCTGGCTAACTGAAGGATCCAAACCATCTAAAGAAAGTTATCAATTGGAGTACATTGACACAGTTTGTTCAACAGATCATGCTTTCCATTTATAACAGAAAGATGATTCTGTTCATCCAACAGCCTGCACCACTTCAGTTGTAGTAAACAACTCTCAAATAGTTAATTCAGAACAGTGGCAACGTGCCTCCCAAACCCAGAAACATTCAAAATGATATCATATGTAGTGCACAGTAAAAAAAAAATTCTATCAGTCTGTCCTGTTGACTGATAAAAGTTAAAAACTGATCAGCACCAAAGGGATGTACTGTCAGAACTTAATTAGCCAAACAAGAAAAGACTTAAGATTCAATTGCAGTGTCAGCACATGAGAGTTCAAACTTGAAACACATGCCGGTGGTTATAACTAAACAGATATTCAACACACGATTGACAGATGTCTTTCCCCAAACTGTCCAGGATTTGTGTAGGTTAGCAGGTAATTCATCTATTTAACACTTACTCTCAGAACTAAATTAACCAATTTGTTTTGGAAACAATACGAAGCATAGTTAATAGCTTGGTCTTGCCATAAGTTCGAGGAGACCATTAAATATGCAGAAGAGTATTATTACTAGTTCACCCATGCCCTACATCCATATCTCTGTGCATATATATAAATAATAACATATATGAATTGACAAGCTTACTTATATAACTAGGTAACAAAGATCCATTCCAATGTATACCTTCGGTTTGAGCAGCACGTGCAGCCTCAAATTCTTTCTGTAGGCGCTCAAAAATCAGCTTATCAGAATCCCTAAAGTAAAAAAAAAAAAACTTATGAAGTAGAATAGTAGTTTTACAAAGCATGAAATTGCTCAGAGAATGAGCAGTGAGTATAAAAACAAGCAGCAAAGGAAACAAGATGAAGGAAAAAATATATCCAGTAAAAACTACCCACAGCCAACTTTCAGAAGATTGTCCAGAATATTGCTAGATGTACATTAATATAAATATCCTCCAAACGTCAGAGTTTAGAGGGTATGCGTTTTGAGTTAAGAGTAGCGCACACTAGTACTCGTCTGACAGGACAAAGAATTTAGACTCTATTCTAGTAGTAGAAGCAAAGAATCTATATGGATTAAAGAAATATAGCTCAACCGAAACTTTTTCTCAAAACACCTGCCACGTGACATGTTCAAATATCAAACAGGAAGTAGTGGGAGCTTTCTGCAGAAAATCACATTCCTTGGGCTAAATGCCAATAATGTTAGAAGCATTAACCAAGGAAAAACAATTACCAACATACAATAGCATTAGCATAGCAGCATTATAAATCAAACCAGGCTTATTTATATAACATAACTACAGTAGTGTTCTTTTTTATACGAAGATTTTGGATCACGAACTTCTTGAAATGAGCCAATAACACACTTCAGTACAGAAGACAACCCTATAATCCGAAGAAAGATGCCAAATCCATTTACATAAATTTAATACAGATGGTTCTACCAACCACTATAATTCATTTTTTATTACTTTTCCTGTTTCAATTGAGCACCATCGCAAGAGGTACAGCAGTTAGGAACAGATATAGAAAAATACAGTTGGATTCAGGTTTGCATTGACTGTTAACAGTGAAGGAACAAAGGCATAGATGAAATGGGAACAGAAGAGCTTAACAAGTAGCTCACAGTTTGCAAATTAGTTCTCAATTTGAAGAGTAACAAGAATTCCACTATCGTAAATTGTTACATGCCAAAGTACCTAAACAATAATTATCTTAAACAGTGAGCTGGTCTGCATCCATGGGAAGCTTTTGCAAAGTTAAAGGAGTACCGTGAAAGGCGCTCTTTCAGATCTTCATGCCTTTTGAGGATGTTTGACACTGCAAAACAAAATGATAAAAAAAATGAGTTAAGGCAGCACCTTTTGCATGATTTATGGCATTCCTATAGAATTATTAAGCATGTGAGGGGTAGAAAGTCCCCTTCATCACGACACAAAATAACGTTCGTTGGGGACAGGAAAAAAAAGTTCTTACGCCTTGCGCGTGTGGCCTCAAGTTTTGCATCGTCATCCCTTGCATAAGTCTGCGGTAAATAGAAGGATAGGTGGAAAACCTCTTAAAATCTCACAGAACATATTGAAAGAGTACTACAAAGAAACAGACAGGTAAATGATAACATACAAACAATCCTCAGATTGCCACATCAATTGAGTTCTAACAGAGGAATGAAAAATAAATAATTTAACACTGATATACATTCATATCTGTGCATGAAGTACACATACATTTCTGTACTGACTGTACAAGAACTAATAAAGTCAATTTAGTTGCACTTCAAAGCACAAATTGATTTCCATAGCAATAGGTGTTAGTTAAACACCAGGAACTGCAGGCTGTTGCTGACATTGGCAAATCAGCAAAATTGAGTCCGGCACTCTAGCTCACAATAAGGAAGACCGCACTATAGTCAGACTCATGGTTTTTCTATGGTAAAAAGGCATCCTAAAAGTCCAATATAGAGCCTGAGTGGTCGAAAAGAAAATGCAAAACTAAAATACAACCATCGTATGGTTCACAATGAATGTAGGTACAGACTGTTCTTGCTCAACTCATCACGAAAACTACAGTATCTATCTGACGAACTCACGGCAAAGATAATGCGATTTCATTAAAAAAAATCTGGGCCGTTCAAATTTAGGTGGTCGACCTCACCTCCGTGGGCGCCATGATGAATCTGAGCGCCCGCAGCTGGGCGACAAGTTGCCCCTGCAGTAGGGGCCCCGAGACGGTATCTCCCTGCGACAGCGGCTAGGAGACAGCGTCTTCCCTTCGGCTGCTGCCCTGCGACGGCGGCCCGGCGTCCACGGCCCCGGCGACCTGCGACGGATGCGCAGCGACTTCCGGTGAGGGAGGAGGGGTGACTAGGCGGTTTTGATGCGACCCGATTCGCCGTTCCGGTCCGACGAGCCGGCTCCGCCGGCGCTTCCCTAGGGTTTTGCAGGAACGAGAGCGTGCGGCGCGAGCGCGATAGGGGCAGAGGGGTGGCATTTGCGTGTAATTTTCAACTGCGGGTGTGGGTAGTTTTGTTTGGTTTCCATTTCACAAGTCTACACGGAGTACTCCCCCGTCTCGGATGACGTTATGAAATAAGTGTGATCAAACTTTTCTAACTATAACTAAATTTATAAATAATACGTATAATATTTATATCTCTAAATAAATTTAATATGACAGTATATTTAATGACTTATCAATGATATTAATTATATATTATAATTATTAATATTCTTTTATAAATAATTGGTTAAAATTAGAAAAGACTGACTCGTCGGTAAGCGAGAATCACTTAGGACGTGGGTTCGGCCGCCGTTTTGACTCTGCCCCCACTTCCTGACCCCGCCTGGCCCTTGCCTGACGAGTGACGACTGACGACACCCCAATGGACTCTCCCGGCCGGCCCCGCCGCTCTCCGCCCGCCGACCGTTTCATCGGCCTCTTCTCCTCCCCGTCCCACTCGCTCCCCGCTTCCTCGCCCTCCGCCGGGGACGAGCTCCTCGAGGGCGACCTCCTCTTCCCCGCGCCGCCCTCCTCCTCCTCGGACCCGCCGCCCGACGCCTCCAAGAATCCGGGCCGCGTCCAGGGCGGCCACCTCGGCCTTCTCGCCGCGCTCCACGAAGGCGACAGGAAGGTACGTGGGCGCGGCGGAGCTGCTGCTGCTGTGGCCGCGTCCACGGCCACGGCTGGAACCTCCGGGACGCTGCTCCGCCGCAAGGCGACCATCGCAGCGGCCGCAGCCGCGGCGTCATCTTCCTCAGTTACGTCCCCTACGTCCGCCTCGCTTGCCATCCCGGTGGCACCGAGGCCAAGGGACCCTGAGCTGCCGCCAGCGGCGCCGTACCACCAGTCGGCTCCCGTCCTGGTTCCCGTCCCTCCCCCCTGGAGTCGCGAGCGCAAATGGGACAAACTCGCCGGCGGTCCTGGCGACGGGGACGATGACGATGAGGAGCTCTTTCATGGGGACGCCGCCATGCTACCCCCGCACGAGATGGTGGCGCGCGCGTCCGCGGGCGACGGCTACGGTTCGCCAGGGAAACCGTCCTCGATGCTGGAGGGCGTCGGCCGCACGCTCAAGGGACGCGACCTCCGCCGCGTGCGCGAACGCCGTGCTCCGGCAGACTGGCTTTCTTGACTGAATCCAGCAAAGGTGGTAATATGTTTTGTCCTGCATGATCTAGTAGGAAAGGTGGTCCAAACTGTTAGCAATTTTCGTGTTCTTGGAGATGCACCACTTGCCGTGACTTAATAATCGATTAGTAGTGAGGATTAGTGTTTGGTGTCAGGGAGCTCTCTTTCTGCAGCTAAGGAGAGAGAACAAAGCTTGAGAGGATGTTTGGTGATTTTTGTCAGTCCAAATGTCCAAGCCAATGCATTGTTTGCTGCATCAGAATTTTGCTTTATGAAATCTTGAGTTCAAATAAACTTGAGGATTTTGGTACTCTGCTACTTTTTTTTTGTTCAATTCTGCTCTAAGGTTGGAAGAGACGAGTGGAAACTATACCTATATATTTTTGGTTTTACGGGTGGTTGTTTTTTCTCATTGAGGATTGAAATTGGGGGATGCTGAAGATGCTCTAATTTCTTATTGCTCCTGTTCATGTATAAGCTCTGATGGTCGATAGTCATTGTCTTTTTTCAATATAAATTAATCTCATCAACTATATGATACTTCCTCCATTCTAGAATGTAAAGCCATTTTAGTTGTCTTAAGTCAAACCTCTCTAATTCGACCAAGTTTATAGGGGAAAAAATAGCATCTACTGACTCCCTCTGATTCTTAGGACAACTAAAACAACCTACAGTCCTACATTTTGGGTTAGAGCGAATAGAAGCCAATAATGATTATTGGATCTTTCATCAAAAAGGAAAAAAAAAAGTATTGTAATATTTGACTCTTAGCACACTTCCATGGTCTGAACTGCCCATAGTGATGTTCAAAAGATGGACAATAGCCAAATGGTTTCAGATATTCATGTGAAGTGATTTCAGTTTTGAACTAGGAATGAGAATCACCTGAACAGGTGTTTCACAATGGTTCTAGTTCATTTCAAGGAGAATATGGACAATAGCCAAATGGTTTCCTAGATTCTTGTCAAGTGATTTCATTTCAGCAGAGAAATGTTTGTAGAGAGAATATGGATCTAAAACGTTTTTTAGGAGAATTTGGATCCTTACCAAATGCACCCATAAGTTTTTTTCATACATCTACATGATCTCAGTTGAAACAAGGGCAGGTAAAATGCTTGTGTACAAGGACAGGTGAAACAAGAAACTTGTTGTTAGCTTGTGGCCCAAACTGTTTGCAGTTTTCGTGTTCTTAGATCATCTCTTGTCATAACTTGAATAAGCGATGAGTAATGAGGATTAGTGTTTGGGGTTAACGGCGGAGGGAGCAAAACTTTAAGAGGATGTTTGGTGATTTTTGTGGTTCCAAATGTCCAAACCAATGCATTGTTTGCTCACATTTCCAATACGTCTGAAATTGGCACGATGCACTAAACGGCCAATATCTGCATCATTGGCCGGAGTTGATATATATAAGCTACGTTAAGAATACCAGGGTGAACATAAGGATCAAACACATATAGTAGAGAACAAAACATGAGAAGCAATAAAGTAAGTACCGTGGCAACGCAGGAGGCAGATTTAAGAATCTCTTATTATCAAACCAGGGAGGTTTGACCGATGCTCAGGCCATCCACGTCACCCCGCATATTTCCAGCCGTCCGATCCTCCATCGTGTGGCCAAGATTGCTTGTAGCGGCTTTCGTTCGAATCAACTTCATACAGATCCTCGTCGCTTTGCGTTGCTTTTGCCAGCTTCTATTGCGTCTGCTCCGAATCCGGTCGACCAAATATAAACAGCAGCTTCTGCTTCTCCTTCTGGATTCTTCTGAAAATATCTCGCCTCCTCTTCCTCTCCCGAGCTCGACGCCTCTCCTCCTGGTCGCGGAACGCCGCCTCCGCCCCCGCCTTCCCTGCCTTCCTCTCTCCCTCTCTGTCTCCCTCTCTCCCGACGTGGCGCCGTGTGGCCGCGGGCCTCGGTGCAGTCGCTTCACCGGGTCAGGCGCGGGCGGCGCCACGTCGGCCTCGGGTTGCGCTGGACCTCCGCATGTCGGCCCTGGCGGCCGCCGTCCTCGGCCACAAAGCGGCGCGTGCGTGCCCCGCCGTTGGCCGCCGGCCCGGGTGCCCCCCCGACGTGGCCTCCTTCCACAGCTCCGCGTCTGCTCCTCTGCTCCATGAAACCCTAGGTGCTTGCGCTCGACGACCCCGGCTACGCATCGCCTCTTCCTCTCCGCCAGTGGCGAAGGTGGCTCGACTTGGCGGCAGATCGGCGGTGCCTCACCCCTCCACCCGTGGTTCCGCGGCGACGGAGGTGGGTCATCCCCTCCTCGCCTCTCTCCTGCTCCACAGAAGCCCAGACACCAGGTATGGATGGCTATGGCCATTTCCCCTACTCTATTTGTGCTTCAGCTGCAGTGTCCATTTTCCTAGATTTAGAGATTGATTTATTCGGATTTGCTACCGGAGATGGATGAGGGATTAGAGCCAAGTGTTTAGTTTGCTTTCTTTCTTAGCTTCGTTTAGCGGCACATGGCTTCCTGTTGTTACCGGTGATGAACTATGTACATTGTTACTGCTGAGACTTCATCGTGCTGTGACTTTGGGAGTTTTACCTTTTAGTGATGTTTCCATATTGTTATCTACCTATCTAAGTGCCTTCACTCAGAGATTTGAATTTCATCTGTATTTTGTTCCATATTTTGCTATGTTTTTCTACCATGTTTTCCTTTTGTAAATGCAGGGTTTGGTAGAAGAGTAAAATACCTCGATGTTGTAGATCATGTGCAGCTGACATACTACATATCTGGAATTTCTTCAGGTGAATTATTTGAGAGCATGAAAATCTGATTCTATAGTTTTAAAGACATGACAAGTAACAAGGAAAATGGCCTATTCATACTTCTTTTGTTGGTTTTCTGTTACCGTGACCAAAACATTCTGCAGGTGAATAGCCTGTTCAAATTAGTTATGAGCATCCTGCATTGCCAAGGCACTGGATTGTTCAAGGGCAGCACCACAATGCAGAGGCACGGACTCGCGCTGAGGGGATGTCATGGCGTCAAGTTCAGCACCAGCGACTAAAGGTCGTGTTTTCTTTACCAGCTATACATTTTGGTTTGCTTCATCATGTTATTTAGGGGAACATGACATATCATTATCTGCAATTGCCTTGGGTACAAAAGCTTTGTCTAATTATTTGCAAGGATCAGAAGGAGCTGCTCCTTTTATTAGCTAGATTTGTAAAAACAATACCTGTTGCAGGGCAGATGCGAACAATATTGGAGATCGGTGTGGTGGATGGATGGTTGCATGCCATGAAAAAAGGTTGACCAACCACTCTTGGTAAGAATAAACTTATCTTTCCAGTCTAATTGTTTTTTTACCTCAAAGTTTTATTGTGTACTCTGATTCACACAATCTTTTTCTACTATTAGTCAGTTTGATCGATTTAAAGGATCCATTTTGTAACACCTCTGGTGTTTTGACCTAGCACTAAAACTTGACATGTCATCATATGCATTACAAAGCATTTATAAAGTAGAAAATTTTGAATGCATACACTAAATAAGATTTATTTCATAAGTTGTTATTTTATGTGTGATGTGATTCAAAACCCTAAATAAAGATCATGACCATCAGGGTCAAATTTCATGTGATCATGTGAGGCCATGTGTCATTTGACTCAAATAACCCTAATGGGCCATGTTACTGGTCAAAAATCAAAGTTAAAGTAAAAAGGTAAACATATCAAATTTTAATTCAAATTCAAATCGTAAAAGTCCTTTTTGCCCCTTTTGACTAATTCAAAATCTATTTAAAATTTGGGGTTGAGGGAAAAAGCAAAGTTGAAGATTATTTTATAAGGATCAACTTTGGTATTCAAAGTTTTTAAAGTTTACATATAAAATTTGGAGTAATTTTTAAATGATTCAAATACTCAAATGCACCCCAAATTCAAATTTCAAAATGGAGGCAGAATTTGAAAATGTTCCTTGAAGCAAAGTTGTAGAGTTTGAAAAGTTGAGCAACTTTCATTTTTGGAGATTTTCAACTTCTTCAGAAAAATTATGAGTAATTTGCAAAATTAACGCAGTGGCAATTCTGTAAATACTTCAAAAATCAAAATCAGCCGAGCGCCACCTCTCTGCTTGCCGCCGGCGCCACGCAGTTGTCGCCGCCGATCGATTTGCGCCGCTTCCTCGCATGTTGACACGCAGCAAGCTTCGTGGCGAGCTCGTGCGTGAGCTGTCGACGCCGGGCGCGTTCTCCCTGGCTATAAATAGGAGCACCGCCGCCGTCGCTCTCCGTTTTTCCCTCTGCTCTGCTCCACCGCTCGCCGTAGCCACTGTCGAACCACGTCCGTAGTGCCCAGCTACGCCAACGCGATCGCCTTGGCCTTGCGCTCCTCTTCGGCTTGCTCGCGTTGCTTGTGTTGGCCGGAATCGCCCGGCGCAACGCGTTCTTCCCCGAGACCAGCCGGAGCTCCGCCACCATCGATCTCGCCGTGGCCCGGACGTTCCAGCCCATCTCCGTCTTCACCAAGCACACCAGCGTGATCGTGGTGAGCTCCTGAGCGTGATGCTCGCTTCGCTTTAGTCTCTACTGCTTCGTTGCCGGGGTTACGCCGTGCGCCGTCGTGCCCGCGCCGCCATGGCCGGCGTGGAGCTTCCTCCGGTGTGTCTGCTGCCGTTTTGAGGGCTGGGTTAGATTCGCGGCACGTTGTAGATCATGTAGGTGCGGTCTGCCTCGCCGGAGCGTCACCGCCGGCGCATTTTGGCCGACCGGTGATGGCAGCGCCGTCGTATGCCTTGTCTGTGTCACTGACAGCGGGGTCGGGTTGTTAGTGAGAAAGAAAGAGAAGAACAGTAAGGTTTTGATATTTTCTGAATTTTGAATAGTGCTGAAACTTTGGGAATTTGTAGGAAAATAATCATAGCTCTAAAAATTCTGAAAAATTGTGTGTAGCTTCTGTACATGTTCTAGTATGGTTTAAAAATATGAAACTTGAAATTTGAATAAATTTTTAATGTTTAAATATTCAGTCCATTAATTGATAAATGCAATTTCCATGATTTTTGTAGGCCACTGTATAATTCTAAAAATTATGAAATTTGTTTTGGTACACTAATTTGTCATGAGGAAGCTTACATAAAATTTTGAGGTCATTTAGAACAATTTCATTTTTGGGCTTATTTCCAAATTAATTCAAAAATAAATAAAAGCAAACCCTAAATGTTTGATTAGTGTTTAATCTTGTTTTGATCTTGTTTTGTGATCAGTAGGGTTTCAAGATCAGTTTGGTCAAGTCACATATGTGGTTCTTGACTGTAGAATTGCAAGTTGATTTTGTTGGCTTGCAACTGTACCGTGAAAAAACGGTTATATTCGAAGTGTTGTTATATTTCATGTACCATAACAGCATTATGTTTACATTATCATCATGTTAAAGCATATGTTATCATTTTGTGTAGAACCCAAGAGTGAAACAATTCTAGTTGAGCAAGTTCTGGAAGAATCCCCGATTGTCACGGGATTCGATAATTGTGGTACTGATCCGGAACCTGAGATCATCAACAAAGGCAAGCCCCAGTTTATGCATTAAACCCTTACCTTGTTACTTTGAAAAGTTTATCACCTATGTTACTTATTGCATTAAGTTGATTAATTCAAATGTTACCTACTTGATGCATTGCCTACCTTGTTAATTGTTTACCATCTTTGAAGATGTTTTCATTTACAAAGGCGTAGAATGCTTAGTATGCTTTATGAGAGGTTTTCAAAATAAAAGTTTTGATACAATCAAAGATGGCATACTGGCCAAAGAAAGAAAGAAGGTTGAATGAACTAGAGACTAGTCGGGTGACTTATCTTGAATGTTGGGTAATGTTGCCGACTATGTCGCTTAAAGGCCACTCATTGTGGATCTTCTGAACGAGACACTTTGTAGTACTGGTCACATACTCCGGTAAGCCTATTTCGGCTAATCCGATACTAAGACGAATGCCGACGCACTAGGAGTGGAGAGATGGCGGGAGTAGCGTGTACCCTCGTGGCTGGAATGTGGTCGGATTTGAGGTGTGCTGTGCTCTCGGGTGGCGTGGAGACGGCTTAGTATAGGAGGATCCGGTAGCGAGGTTGATGTATGCAAGATTAAGTTCTACATATGTCGTGTGATAAGGAATCCCCAGCTAGGACTTGAATCAATTCGAATTGCTAGTACTCCGTGGATATGGAGACTCGATTCATTACAGAAGCAATGTAGGACTGGTGAATTACTAAAATATGAGAAAAGAATGAAATAAGAAGGATTGGAATATGGGAAATGTACATTTAGTTGAGATAATGAACTAAAAGGACTTAGGGGTAAAACTTGAAAATAGGATAAGAATAGTAAGCTTTTAGCAAAGAACTTTTGAATCTTGCTACATCCTTACCTTGCCCCAACCCTTGCATCTCTAAAAGTCTTACACCCCTTTACGTCGGGTTAGTCTTGTTGAGTACTTTTGTACTCAGGGTTTGTTAACCCTTGTTGCAGGTGAGTCGCATGCGCAGGCTTGTTTTGGTCCCTGCTGCATGTCTGTGTTTGAAGTCAATGACGATGAGGAGTGATGAATGACCTTTGGACAAGGCACTAGTTTGTATGATAAATAAAGTTAATGTAATATTATCCTGCTACTATAGTTGTATGACACTTATGGTATTGTAAGTTTGAAAACAACTGGTTTGTAAACTATGTTATCTTAAGACTTCCGCTATTTTTTACTCTGATATATATATTTGAATAAACTGTTGTAATATGTAATATCTATGATTAAGATCAGGCTATCACCAAATTAAGATCAGACGAGAAGATGTGCCGAAGACAGCGTTTACTACCCGATATGGTCTATATGAGTATCTAGTCATGTCTTTTGGGCTGGCCAATGCCCCAGCTCATTTCATGTACCTGACGAACTCAGTTTTCATGCCCAAGTTGGATAAGTTTGTCGTGGTGTTCATTGATGACATTCTTATCTATTCTAAGAGCAAAGAGGAACATGCGGAACGCATTGTTCTACAAAGATTAAGAGATCACCAACTATATGCCAAATTCAGTAAATGTGCATTTTGGTTGGAGGAAGTATAATTTCTGGGTCCTGTGCTATCTGCTGGTGGTATAGCTATTGATCCGAGCAAGGTAGAAGAAGTCCTTAACTGGAAAGCACCTACCACTGTTCATTAAGTTTGTAGTTTTCTGGGGTTGGCAGGGTATTATCATCGGTTCATTCCTGACTTCTCTAGAATTGTGAAGCTAATTACTGGACTGCTGAAAAATCAAACTAAGTTTGTATGATCAACAGAATGTGAGAAGGCCTTTCAGACATTGAAGAAATTGCTAACAATTGTACCAGTATTAGCACAACTTGATATCGATAGGCCATTTGATATCTATTGTGATGCATCCAGAATTGGTATTGGCTATGTTCTGATGCAAGAAGGCAGAGTCATAGCATATGCTTCTAGACAACTCAAGAAGCATGAAGAACATTATCCCACCCATGACCTTGAATTAGCTGTTGTTGTTCATGCACTCAAGGTTTGGCGACATTATTTATTGGGCAATATCCATCATATCTATACGGATCACAAAAGTTTAAAATATATCTTCACTCAGTCAGAGTTGAATATGAGGTAAAGAAGATGGTTAGAACTTATCAAAGATTATGACTTAGAAGTGCACTATCATCAGGGCAAGGCTAATGTGTTTGTCGATGCCCTGAGTTGCAAGAGTCATTGCCATTGTTTGACTGAAACCTATGCAACGAACATTGTGTCAAGAGATAAAGCATCTGAATTTACAAATCATAGAACAAGATTCCCTGTCTAATATTGTAGTTGAGTCCACTATTAAAGATCAGATCATTGCTGCTCAACAGAAAAGTAAGGGCATAGCCCATATCAAGGATAAAGTCAAATCTGGAAGACCAACATGTTTCAAGATTGATGAATCAGATGTCGTATGGTTCAAGGATAGATTGGTAGTACCCAAAAATCCGGAGCTGCGAAAGCAGATTCTTGATGAAGCTCATTCTATAAGATACTCCATTCATCCAGGTAGCAACAAAATGTATCATGATCTGAGAAAGAGATATTAGTGGACCAAAATGAAAATAGAAATAGCTCAATATGTGGCCAAATGTGATATTTGTCAGAGAGTCAAAGCGGTTCATATGAAGACTGCAGGTCCATTACATTCATTGCCAGTTCCATCTTAGAAGTGGGAAGATATCTGTATGGACTTCATCGTGGGGTTGCCTAGGACATCTGCAGGCTACAATTCAATATGGGTTATTGTTGATCGCCTAACCAAGATAGCTCACTTCCTACTAGTCAGAGATAAATATCGAGCGGAATAGTATGTAAAGCTTTATCTTGATAGAATCTTCAGTCTGCATGGGGCACCCAAGACCATTGTCTCTGATAGAGGGTCATTGTTTGTATTCAAGTTTTAGAAAAGTCTACATGAGTCTTTGGGAACTAAACTTATCTGTAGTTCTGCTTATCATCCACAAACAGATGGACAGACTGAGAGGGTAAATCAAATTCTTGAAGATATGTTAAGAGCATGTGTCCTTTCCTATGGTGCTAAATGGGATGAATGTCTTTCCTTAGTTGAATTCTCATATAACAATAGCCATCAAGAGAGCATTAAAATGGCACCATTCGAAGCACTGTATGGTCGTAGGTGCCAGACACCTTTAAATTGGTCAGAAGTTGGAGAACGTTGGTTCTTTGGACCGGATGTGGTCAAGGAAGCTGAAGAGAAAGTTAAACTCATACAAGCTAATATGAAGGTAGCTCAATCCCGACAGAAAAGCTATGCTGATAAGAGGAGACGACCGCTAGAATTCAAAGTGGGAGATCATATCTACCTCAAGGTATCACCGATGAAGGGAGTTCATCGTTTTGGGATTCGGGGAAAGCTGATGCCCCGTTATGTAGGTCCTTTTCAAATCCAACAACGATGTGGACCGGTCGCCTATCGCGTCAAGCTACCAGATCATATGTCAGCTGTGCATGATATCTTTCATGTATCTCAGTTAAAGAAGTGCCTTCAAGTACCTGACCAAGTGATTGACTTTGGTGATGTAGAACTAGAACCTGATTTGACTTATGCCGAGTACCCCATTAAAGTCTTAGATCAGAAAGATCGAGTCACTCGAAGACATACAATCAAGTTCTACAAAGTACAATGGAATCAACACACTGAAGATGAAGCTACTTGAGAGTCCGAGGATTACTTAGAAGAAAACTTTCCTGACTTCTTCGCTTCTATCTAGTTGCAATACCTTGTCTATATTGTAACTTGTCTCATTTGTCAACAGAATGGAAAACCCCCTCGCTAGCCTTTTGAATAAAGTTATGATGTGTTAGCTTGACACATTTTCTTTTCTATTACTTAACCTTAGGTTTTAAATCTCGGGACGAGATTTCTTTAAGGGGGAAGGGTTGTAACACCTTTGGTGTTTTGACCTAGCACTAAAACTTGACATGTCATCATATGCATTGCAAAGCATTTATAAAGTAGAAAATTTTGAATGCATACACTAAATAAGATTTATTTCATAAGTTGTTATTTTATGTGTGATGTGATTCAAAACCCTAAATAAAGATCATGACCACCAGGGTCAAATTTTATGTGATCATGTGAGGCCATGTGTCATTTGACTCAAATAACCCTAATGGGCCATGTTACTGGTCAAAAATCAAAGTTAAAGTAAAAAGGTAAACAAATCAAATTTTAATTCAAATTCAAATCGTAAAAGTCCTTTTTGCCCCTTTTGACTAATTCAAAATCCATTTGAAATTTGGGGTTGAGGCAAAACGCAAAGTTGAAGATTATTTTATAAGGATCAACTTTGGTATTCAAAGTTTTTAAAGTTTACATATAAAATTTGGAGTAATTTTTAAATGATTCAAATACTCAAATGCACCCAAATTCAAATTTCAAAATAGAGGTAGAATTTGAAAATGTTCCTTGAAGCAAAGTTATAGAGTTTGAAAAGTTGAGCAACTTTTATTTTTGGAGATTTTCAACTTCTTCAGAAAAATTATGAGTAATTTGCAAAATTAACGCAATGGCAATTCTGTAAATACTTCAAAAATCAAAATCAGCCGAGCGCCACCTCTCTGCTTGCCGCCGGCGCCACGCAGTTGTCGCCGCCGATCGATTTGCGCCGCTTCCTTGCGTGTTGACACGCAGCAAGCTCCGTGGCGAGCTCGTGCGTGAGCTGTCGACGTCGGGCACGTTCTCCCTGGCTATAAATAGGAGCACCACCGCCGTCGCTCTCTGTTTTCCCCTCTGCTCTGCTCCGCCGCTCGTCGTAGCCACTGTCGAACCACGTCCGTCGTGCCCAGCTATGCCAACGCGATCGCCTTGGCCTTGCGCTCCTCTTCGGCTTGCTTGCGTCGCTTGTGTTGGCCGGAATCGCCCGGCGCAACGCGTTCTTCCCCGAGACCGGTCGGAGCTCCGCCACCATTGACCTCGCCATGGCCAGGACGTTCCAGCCCATCTCCGTCTTCACCAAGCACACCGGCGTGATCGTGGTGAGCTCCTGAGCGTGATGCTCGCTTCGCTTTAGTCTCTACTGCTGAAAGGTCCTTGTTTGGTTTTAGTAATTGAGTGACAACTTAGGTGGACTAATTGTGTTTATATGAGATACACAGGTGATTAGTCCACAGGTACATGTGTTGTGAGCAACATATGCCATGAAGGTGAAAATGGCTTGGAGATGTTGCAAAGCTCACACATGTGATGATGAAGGAGCTTAAATGCACATGAGACATGACATTGAGTTATGTGATCAAGGTGGAGAAGATTAAGACAAGACTTGGCTTGATGGACCGGTTGCAAGCGTGAAGGGCAAGTCGAAGGCTTTGGAGTGATGGACCGCGTGGCGGTGAAGCTTGAGCAAGACTTGGCGCCGATGGATGATGGCAACAGCGAAGAGCAAGTAGAGTCAAGATCGATGAACCAATATGATCATATGATGATATGAAGTGGATCATATCATTGTTGATCATGTTGGTGCATGTGTTGCATCAACATTGAAGGAGATGGAATGGAATGCGTAAGGCAAAGGTATAACCTAGGGCATTTCATTTCACCGGTCATAGGTGTGTAGAGAAGTTTATGACCGGGTTTAGGATAGATGGCCGTACTATCAAGAGGGGCAAACTTGTTTGCATATCGGTCATCTAGTGCCACTCGAGTGATCTAACTTTGTATTATCGCTAGGATCGAGTGGCGTGGCAAGTTGAGTGGCTAACATCCTTTGGGAAATGATTGTGAAAATGCTAACACACATACACATGGTGGTGTACACTTGATGGTGTTGGCACATTTACAAAGGCGGTGGTGTTTGCAGGGGTGAGATGGGTTTGGGATTCGGCGCTTTCGGGAAAATGGAATGCCTATTTTCTATTGCGCCGGATGCAAATTCTTGTGGTTAGCACACTTGAGCAAGGGTGAAGAGAATGGAGAAGATGCTGGCGTCGGTCAACTGACCGGACGCTGGATCTGAATACACCGGACGCTGGCAGGCTGCGTCCGGTCGCACTGACGTGGAGTGTAGTAGTAGCTGGAGAGTGACCGGACGCTGGCTGCGTCCGATCGCGTTCGACCGGATGCGTCCGGTCATGCTCGGGAGCTTACTGGAAATGACCGGACGCTGGGGGTTCTGCGTCCGTTCAGTTGAAGCTGCTGCGTCTGGTCAAGTCAAGTGACCGTTGGAATCGGGACACGTGGTCGTCTGCGAGCGACCGGACGCTGAGGTCTAGCGTCCGGTCAATACGACCGGAGCGTCCGGTCAGCCCGACCGTTGCCCAGTGAAGGGGTAACGGCTAGTTTAGCCCTTGGAGCTATAAATAGGAGTGGCCCTCAGCCATGGCTGGTGTGGAGCACCTTAGGGGACTTAGTGTCCATGCTTGTGAGTGCTTGGGAGCCCTCCATCACACACATACTTGATAGCGATCATTCGATTGTGTGAGTGAGCGATTCTAGTGCGATTGCATCGTGAGGTTGCATCGAGTGGCACTAGGTGATCGAGTTGCAAGCCGGTGGTGCTTGTTACTCTTGGAGGTTGCCACCTCCTAGATGGCTTGGTGGTGGTCTCCGTCGAAGCGCGCAAGAAGCTTGTGCGACGCTCCGGAGAAGTGCTTGTGAGGGGCATTGTGCTCGCCCCGCGGGAGCCGCGAAGAGCAACTCTAGTAAAGCGTGTCAATGAGCTACCCTCACTCAAGGGGTAGGTTCTTGCGGCGCCCGACGTGCGGGCTTAGCGGGTGATGCTAATTAGCCGCCGAACCACCAAGTGAGCGGTCGACACAACGGGGACTAGCGTGTTGGCAAACACGTGAACCTCGGGAGAAAAATCATCGTGTCAACCTTGTTCTTCCTGTTGGTTTGCATCCCCGTTACACAAGCTTACGTTTACTTTCATATACATTAAGCTTGTGTTGTTGCTTTTGTAATTAGATAGCTTGTGTAGCTTGCTAATTACCTTCTTGCTTGTGTAGCATAGAAGTAGCTCCCTTGTATGGCTAATTTGGTTTTAGTCACCTTGTTAGTCACATTGCTTAGTTTGTGTAACTAAGTATTTGCGCTCTCTAATTAGGTATTGGTTGCCTTATTATTGAGCATTGCTAGTGAGCTTAGTTAGCTTTGTGCTTTTGCTTACTAGCATGTGTAGGAGCTCCCTTGTCGCTTAAAGTACTAGTGGCATAGGTTTGTGTAACCTTGCTCCTAGAATTGTTTAGGAGAGCTCTAGCTAACCCGGCACCTTTGTTGCATAATTGTTATCTTTGCAAGGTGCTAGTGAATATATATAGTGGGGTGTAGTCTTGGCTAGACCGTTAGTTTAAATTCCGCATTTGTATCGGTTAGCCGACGCGATTAAGTTTTAGAAAAGACTATTCACCCCCCCTCTAGTCGCCATCTCGACCCTTCAACTGCTTCGTTGCCGAGGTTACGCCGTGCGCCATCGTGCCCGCGCCGCCATGGCCGGCGTGGAGCTTCCTCCGGTGTGCCTGCTGCCGTTTTGAGGGCTGGGTTAGATTCGCGGCACGTTGTAGATTATGTAGGTGCGGTCTGCCTCGTCGGAGCGTCACCGCCGGCGCATTTTGGGCGACCGGTGATGGCAGCGCCGTCGTATGCCTTGTCTGTGTCACTGACAGCGGGGTCGGGTTGTCAGTGAGAAAGAAAGAGAAGAATAGTAAGGTTTTGATATTTTCTGAATTTTGAATAGTGCTGAAACTTTGGGAATTTGTAGGAAAATAATCATAGCTCCAAAAATTCTAAAAAATTGTGTGTAGCTTCTGTACATGTTCTAGTATGGTTTAAAAATATGAAACTTGAAATTTAAATAAATTTTTAATGTTCAAATATTCAGTCCATTAATTGATAAATGCAATTTTCATGATTTTTGTAGGCCACTGTATAATTCCAAAAATTATAAAATTTGTTTTGGTACACTAATTTGTCATGAGGAAGCTTACATAAAATTTTGAGGTCATTTAGAACAAGTTCATTTTTGGGCTTATTTCCAAATTAATTCAAAAATAAATAAAAGCAAACCCTAAATGTTTGATTAGTGTTTAATCTTGTTTTGATCTTGTTTTGTGATTAGTAGGGTTTCAAGATCAGTTTGGTCAAGTCACATGTGTGGTTCTTGACTGTAGAATTGCAAGTTGGTTTTGTTGGCTTACAACTGTACCGTGAAAAAAACGGTTATATTTGAAGTGTTGTTATATTTCATGTACCATGACAGTATCATGTTTACATTATCATCATGTTAAAGCATATGTTATCATTTTGTGTAGAACCCAAGAGTAAAACGATTCTAGTTGAGCAAGTTCTGGAAGAATCCCCGGTTGTCACGGGATTCGATAATTGTGGTACTAATCCGGAACCTGAGATCGTCAACGAAGGCAAGCCCCAGTTTATGCATTAAGCCCTTACCTTGTTACTTTGAAAAGTTTATCACCTATGTTACTTATTGCATTAAGTTGATTAATTCAAATGTTACCTACTTGATGCATTGCCTACCTTGTTAATTGTTTACCATCCTTGAAGATGTTTTTATTTACAAAGGCGTAGAATGCTTAGTATGCTTTATGATAGGCTTTCAAAATAAAAGTTTTGATACAATCAAAGATGGCATACTGGCCAAAGAAAGAAAGAAGGTTGAATGAACTAGAGACTAGTCGAGTGACTTATCTTGAATGTTGGGTAATGTTGCCGACTATGTCGCTTAAAGGCCACTCATTGTGGATCTTCTGAACGAGACACTTTGTAGTACTGGTCACATACTCCGGTAAGCCTACTTCGACTAATCCGATACTAAGATGAATGCCCATGCACTGGGAGTGGAGAGATGGCGAGAGTAGCGTGTACCCTCGTGGCTAGAATGTGGCCGGATTTGAGGTGTGCTATGCTCTCGGGTGGCGTGGAGATGGCTTAGTATAGGAGGATCCGGTAGCGAGGTTGATGTATGCAAGATTAAGTTCTACATATGTCGTGTGATAAGGAATCCCCAGCTGGGACTTGAATCAATTCGAATTGCCGATGCTCCGTGGATATGGAGACTCGATTCATTACAGAAGCAATGCAGGACTGGTGAATTACTAAAATATGAGAAAAGAATGAAATGAGAAGGATTGGAATATGGGAAATGTACATTTAGTTGAGATAATGAACTAAAAGGACTTAGGGGTAAAACTTGAAAATAGGATAAGAAAAGTAAGCTTTTAGCAAAGAACTTTTGAATCTTGCTACATCCTTATCTTGCCCCAACCCCTGCATCTCTAAAAGTCTTACACCCCTTTACGTCGGGTTAGTCTTGTTGAGTACTTTTGTACTCAGGGTTTGTTAACCCTTGTTGCAGGTGAGTCACATGCGCAGGCTTGTTTTGGTCCCTACTGCATGTCTGTGTTTAAAGTCAATGACGATGAGGAGTGATGAATGGCCTTTGGACAAGGCACTAGTTTGTATGATAAATAAAGTTAATGTAATATTATCCCGCTACTATGGTTGTATGACACTTATGGTATTGTAAGTTTGAAAACAACTGGTTTGTAAACTATGTTATCTTAAGATTTCCGCTATCTTTTACTCTGATATATATATTTGAATAAACTGTTGTAATATGTAATGTCTATGATTGAGATCCTGTTTAAAAAGAGAATCGTGGATGATTCGGGTTTCCCGAGGACACCCGACAAACCTGTTGAGTTGTTGGGAACTCGTGAACGCTATCTGAGGTCTGTTAAGACAACGATATGTGCACGTTGGCCCGATTTCTTAGGAGGTTCTGCCACACATTTTCCCTTTTCAGATATAGAATGTGCACTGCTGATATAGGCTCAGTCTCACATAGCCTGTCTTTTCCTAATTTCCTGATGGTCTCACTAGATTTCTAATACCAGTAATGCTTATAGATGATCTATCCCTACAAAGTACCTCATGTACCGACTTTGTGGAGATTGATTCTAACATGTTTTGGGGGCTCTTATTGTGATGCTAACATATTTTTTTAAAAAAGCTGACCATATAACGATTTAGTCTTGCACGATGTTGCCTCTGCTGCTATATAGGTTGCTTCGTTCTGAGGTTTGCTGCTTCACCTATTTGGCTATTTCAGACCAAGTACATTTCTTGCTGTGCAGACGCTGTGCCTAATGCAAGTAGTAAGCAAGTTTAGTCCTTCCTTTACATTGCTGACCAACTCACTAACAACACTAAAAGACCATACTTTTTCCAAGATGTCTGAACAATGTTCTCGTGTGTTTTGCAATATTATAAAATTTGACACCGCATCATTGCAATGACCATTTCTTTGTACAGGTGTACAAGGTATCCATTGCTGCGGCGTGTGGCCTCACATGGCCACCAGACCGTATTGTAATACAAGTCTTCGATGATTCCACTGATCCGATTATTAAGGTACGCCTTCATTTCAGGGACCTAGTTTATCTTGATTGACTAAAAGTAGAAATATTCATATGTTTTTGGGTCAAATTGTGGTTGATGTGATGTATTTTTAAACGTTAGTTGTGACTTGAAATGGTAAAGGAATGGTCAGTTCCTCATTATCAAATGGGGCATATGAACGTCGATACTAATTTGCTAGGTTAAGTGTGCTTGCTAATAGTCGGTGATGCTTGCTAGCCCTGCACTATGATGCCTACCACCTGTTTGTTAGAGTAAGCAAACAACCAAGCAGTTCATACCTTTTCCCGACTTATCTAAAAAAAAGAGATAGAATGATCATATAATTTTGTATTATACCATCCTCATCATACGACCCTGAGTATTTGTCATGTTAGTTGCTAAAGATTAGATGAGTGTTCAATCCTGCGTTGCATCTTTGGTTGGATAGCCAACGTGCGCGATGGCGCGCGTGATGGACTAGTGACAATATTTGATTTGCTTGAATACCAAATTTTTTGAGGCCCTGTTTGGTTCTTTTTTAGCTAGAGCATTCGCTTCTTTTGATATTTTATCAAAAGCTTCCATTGCATTAGGGATATCCAAGTGTTTGCACTTCTTATCGGTCAAGATTTGGCACAATACGCTAGACCGTAGGACCTTTGGAAGAACCGCAAACTCAACCAATCAATCAAGCTGGCGACAAAATTGAAGCTAGGCCCTATTTGGCAAGGCTCTCTCTAGCTCCGGCTCCATGAGGAGCTAGAAAACGTGGCTTCTTCAGACTCCTAGTTCATTTCACTATAAGAGAGAAAAACGGCTCCCTGCTACTGGTTTAGAGGAGCCAGAGCCCCTAGAAGCCTTGCCAAACAGGCTCTTAGTGGTCATGGGGTCCATATCTCCATAGTCCACGCCTATATAGGCAAGCTCTACCTGAACTTATCATATGCAACGGAGGCAAGAGTGCACAACATGGACATCTCTTCTTCGCGCTGCTCCCGAAGGTCGGCATATGTAATCCATTTGCATGGTAGTGTTAGAATGGTCAATCCAGCTCATGTCAAGAAAATTTTTGGAGACAGATGCATCAACCCTGGGGACTGCTCTTACATCGATGGAGATAGACTGAAGCCCAAATGGGCTTGTTTAAGCTGATACGGGAATTTATGTTTTCTAATTTTGTGCATTGTATATATATAGTCTCTATCTGCTCTAGATTGTGTAATAGGGTAGCAGACAGCTTAGCTGCTTATGGGGCTTGTAACTTGCAGGCTGATTCACATGTGTACTTAAGCCAGGTACTAGACTTTGTAATGGCTCTGGTGTCCGACTTGTCTGGAGCCAGTGTTTAATGAAAACTTCTGTTTTCTGTTCAAAAAAAAAAAATCACTGCTGGCTATGTACCTAGACAAGCATTAAAAAGTTGATTTATTTTTAGTAAGGAAGTAATTCCTAAACCCTAATTGACAAGATATATAAATACGAAAATAGATCCATGATTGTTCTCTAGAATAACTTCAAGAGCCTCTTTACATTCATTTTTTATTGATAGGAAAAGATATTTTGGTAAAAAAAATCTCTCGGATAGCTTCTTTAATTAGATCTTCAAATATTGTCATTCTGATTTCTCAATCCCTATCCCATGTGTTCATCTTCCTCCACTTCAAAGGCTACGGCATCATCAATAGTGCCCAAAGCTAGTGCTCTTTAGGGCGTTCCTCTTCCTCCACTTCAAAAACTACAACATCATCAATAGTGGTCAAAGCTTGTGCTCTTTAGGTGGAGAAGGTAGGTTAACAAATGCTTTGCCATTAAGCTTCTTCCTCAATCAACAAGAATGAGGTTTGGATCCAATAAATAATTGTAGCCGTGACACTAAATATATGAGGTCTATTTGGACCTAAATGATGCATTATGCCAAGTTCTAGCACCACGTACGCAAAAACTACCCCTATAGGTTCGCGAATTACACAAGTAGCCCTATAGACTGTGCCGTCATATCTCGAGATTGACGAAGTCGTCACAGATGCCTTCACTGAGAGCACAACACCGTTAAATTCTGGAATAAATCCAGGAAAATGCGGGCACCCGTGCAAGTCGAGGACTTGAACCCGAGTGGGCAGGTTCCACCACAAGGAACCTAACCAACTGAGTTAGGCTTAGTTTGATGTCACTCAAACATATAACAACTCCTTTATTGCCATCTAAAATTATAGATTTTCCTCGCTATCATTTATTTATAATTTTTGATCCCTTCATTGCCGTTATCGTTCTATGGACAAACCTTATTATCTTGATTGCCATCCATATAGATAATTTATTCTCTTAAATACCATTAAGAGAACAAAACAACGTTATAAGATATTCGTTACACAAGACTAACTCCCACGAGCACCGTTGATAATCAAATTTGATCACTCTTTATAGTTTGAGCACGGTAGTATGCTTAGATAATTTATTTTACCGAATTAATTTAATTTAAGTTTAATTCGGTACTATCTCTACGTAGATATTTTTATTTTTATCTCTCTATTAAAAAAGAAAATTTGGCATCCTCAGCTGTTCGAAGTCCGAATAAATAACGCATTCTTCCATATTAATTATTAAGCATGATCCATCTCCGACTACTTCCTAAAAAAAAGTCTTCCTCGATGCAGGCTCTTCATGACCTTTGTGAACATTATTGTTTGAACATGAAATTCGTAGCTTTGCTCGTGAATTAAACTTAAATTCAATTAACCAGATTAAATAAATTGCCTAAGCATACTATCAAACTCAAACTCAGAATGTAAAAATGGAGTTAGTCCTATGTAACAAGCACCTTGTAACGGTGTTTTATTCTCTCAACGGCATCTAAGGAAACAAATTATCTATACCAATGACAATTAAGGAAATAGGTTTGTCAATACAACGATAATGACAATATAAAAAGTTTTAAAAATAAATGGATGGAAATAGAAATTCTCTTATATAGAAAAGGCATGCCTATAGAAAACTTAAGCCCGAAAGACGTCACCGGCCCACTGCAGCTAGCGACACGCCAGCCGCGTGGGTGTGGGAAACTTCCAGGGCGACTCTGGCATTCTTCCCTCACCCGGTCACCCCCCTCTATTCTTCGCTCGGGGTCCACGTATTGCCGGCCCCCCTGTCAGTGGCATTTTGACATCGTCTCGGCGCCTGGACGGTTAACTCCACGCACACTCCGAACAGATACTAGAGGAGAGGCTTAAAAAAAAAAAAAAAAAAAAACTCCACGCACACCGCTTCTTCTTCCCCAGTTCAAGTGCTACACCGCTAGTCGCCTTCCCATCTCGCCGCGCCATGGATTTCTGCCGCCACCTCCGTCTCGCCGCGGTGCTCGCGCTCCTCCTCGCTGGCTGCGCCTCTGCGGCGAGCCGGGGCGCTGGTTCCTTCGACCCCTCCCGCGTGGTCCAACTCTCGTGGCGCCCCAGGTGACGATCTGATCTCCCTCGTACACTCCGCTCTCTCCTTCCCCAAAACCCTAGGTCGTGCGGGAGTCTGACGGCTGTGTGATTTCGTGTGGCTATCAGGGCGTTCCTGCACAAGGGTTTCCTGTCGGATGCGGAGTGCGACCACCTCATCGTGCTGGTGAGTGCCGGAGGCTGGGCGGATTAGGTTGTGATGTTTGGTTTGGTTCGTTCGTTCGTTGGTTGATTGATTCGGCGTTTGATTGGTTGAAAGGCCAATGACAAGCTGGAGAAGTCTATGGTAGCAGACAACGAGTCCGGTAAGAGCGTCCAGAGTGAGGTGCGCACCAGCTCCGGCATGTTCCTGGAGAAGAAGCAGGTGAGCAGTTGGCACTCCAATCGATTTCACTTTCTTTCCATCGTCATCTTCTGGATTCGAATGGTTTGGATATATGGAAAGGAGTATCATGTAGATTCTTTGCCCGTGTATGAAGTAATCGAAGGTAATGCTTGTACATTCACGGTGGTCTCCACAAGCAATTGAAATTGGTTAAACTGTTAAGCAACAATTGCAACTTACTTTGGGTATTGCAATCCTGAAATACGAGGGAAATTTATTTGCTCCTTGAATTACTGATAGTTCTACATGGTTCTTAGGTTAAGACTTAATACTTGACAGTGGCGATCTATGGGTTAATGCTTCAATTAAATATTTGTTGCTATAGCTCTTTTGTGGTCATTTGTGAAGTTTGATTGTTTCTATATGGGCTCTGGAGATACTGTAGGATGGCTAAGTTTGATTTTTACTTGTGGCGCTCATACATAATTTTCATGTTGGGTTTCACTATCTATACCCAATAACTTCAAGGATTAACTTTTTTTTTAAAAAAATATTTAGATACAGTGATCCATTCAACGGTGATGTTTGTAAGCATCTGTACCTTGTAGTTGCCTAGAGCAAAATATTATATTAATTTATAGTTGCCTAGACCTCTTTTTGTCTTACACACTGTGAATTAAGGCCAACAAAATTGTTTCATTTCTCTTTATTAAATGTTTGTTTGTTTTACTGGATGCTTAATTATATTACTCTATATTTATTTCAAAATTATATTACTCTATAAACTTGATTGAAATATGCATCTTAGATGTGAACCGTAGGACCATATTATCTCATATGTACACAAAATCACTAATAGATTATTTGTTCTTGCTGGGTTCCATCTTCACTAAATTTGTATCCCATTTTTTTTTATCTGGGGTGCACACTTGGTGCTCTGTGGGTGCCACACTGTTGATCCAAAAAGAATACCATAAATTTTGCATGACTACACAACGTAATGTTGTACTGCATCTGTGATGTTCTTTAAGTTCCAGTTTTTTAGAATAGTGCATCATGTACTTGTTGTCGGGTATTGATATTAGGGATACCCAAAGCAAGGAAGTTAGAGCCCACGCTGACTTCCCCGGATGGCCTGAGACATATTAAAAGGTCTCGCCCGACCCCAAGGTCGCGGGCTCCATCTTGGCCGACCTTGAGGCCGCGGGCTCTGTCTCGCCCAACCCCTTGGGTGCGGGCTCCGTCTCATCCGACCGACCCCAAGTACGCGGGTTCCGTCTCGCCTAAAGTCGCGGGCTCCGTCTCGCCCGACCCCAAGGACGCGGGTTCCGTCCCGCTGGGCTCTGTCTTGCCTGACCCCAAGGACGCGGGTTCCGTCTCGTCTGACGGGGACCCATACCATCGCCAACCACTCCAGGTCCAAGCGTATGAGCCTGTATCAAAACTCTGACGCCAGGGAAGAGGCTGACACGCCTCGATGTAATCCGTGGCCATGACGGGCCATACCTGGGGATTCACATCAAGAACAGTGTCTGGCGTGCCGGTGCTGTTCTGCCTAATCCTCGTACGGACGCTGACAGATGCGTCAGTTCACCACGACGTCCGCCGGGACGGAGTGGAACGCCATGACCGACAGATGATGCCTGCGCATGGCGCCAGTGACGAACAGGGCCGCGACATGGAGCCGTCCCTGTTAACATCTACAGGATTGGCGGGACCCGCATGAAGGAGAAGGACCCGACAACCCTGGAAACATTCTTCTCTCTCTCGTTCTTCTCCTTTTCCTTCTCTGTAATCCGCGCTTTCCCTTCGCCTATAGGGGAAGCAGGGCGCCCCATGAAAGGGGGTATCTTGACACAAGAGCACGACACGAGCACACGGCTGAGCGGCAAGCGAGCTCTCAGCACCCGTTCACTCTTTCCACCAGAGACTTGGGATCCTCTCCCTCTCTCGCCTGTTTGTAACCCCTACTGCAAACCAAGTGTCGGTAACACGAGCAGTAGTGAACTGGACGTAGGGACGTTCCACCCAAACCGGTATAAACTCTTGTGTCCTCCGAGCACACCATCCGAGCCAGGCGCGCAAATACAAATTTACTCGTCGGTTGTCCGAAAACACCGACAATACTTCTCACAATTTTTCCACAAATGGGGCATTGTACCTTAAACGTATGGCAGGAAACTTGAATTTTATTGGGTGGCATAGTAGGAATGGTTATTATCACACACTGTGGTGTCCCTTGATGACCCGACAAGTTTTGGTAGGTGTTGTCCCTTGATATTTGGGTTAAGATGATTGGATTTTGATCTATGCCATCTTTGTTCTTTGAGTTTAATCTGCCGAATTCTTTGCACTAGACAGTAAGATTTAGAATACCATGTTTGGATGATGTACTGTTCTACTGTAGTTTGTTTGATGCCATTTTGTTTTTGTTGTGCACATTGGCTTTATTGGGTTCTGGTTCAATGTCTGAATTGTCCATGAAGTTTTGGTTTTGTTAGTGTAGGAATTGGTCGCAATCATCCTTAACATATATGCATGTTCAACATGTGTTGTTGTGTTTAACAGCTTACGTGGTTATTCTGTGGCCCTGTTTGACACAGGTCCTGCTCTGACATCCATGCAGGATTTAGAGTTTGGAGTTTTCAGGGTAAAATAGAGGGATTAGACATATGTGTTTAATCCAAAACAATAAAATATTTCTTAATTAAAACCTTTAGTGTGTCCACAGCTCCAGCTCCAAGATTTTCTGGAGCTGGGAATGATCAGCTCCAAATATTCTTGGATCTAGGACTGGCCAACTCCAAACAGTCTTGGAGCTGGAGCTGTGCCAAACAGGCCCTATATGTGTGCATTATCAATTTATCTTCTCATTTGATAAACCTGTTCGAGCTGTTGCTGAGTCATGTTCCACCTATGGGCATCAATGTCTTAACTTCATTTATTCTCATGCATCTTACTGTGATTGTTTAGGACTTGCTAGTTGAACTTGAACCTGAGCTATCCCCCTAGGTTCAGAACACCATACACTCTGTCATGTGTGATCTGTATTAATTAGATGGCCCTGAACCAAAGCAGCATGCTAATTGCTGATGACTGGAGGCCACACAACATGGGCAGGGATAGATGGAAGATACTAGGAACTATGAAACATTTCTTGATCAACGAGTAGAGGTACAAGCCCATCCTTATATAGATGGGATGACTGGCCTTTTAATGAGTTAGTTAACCTCTAGAATTAAGGAGAGTATCAACCCATTTCGGTTATAGGCGCATTAGAAGTATTAGGCTAAAAAAATCAGAAAAAGTCCTGAAATTATCAAAAGAATAACAGGTCCATTGAAAATTTAAATTAGTACCACTGTTACAAATTTACCTAACTCCGAGTATAATAGTGCACAGTTCAACCCTGCCTCTATCACTTGGACTTGCACTCCACCTTAGAGTTCAAACAGACCCAGGACAAATTGGGTTTCCACTATCCACACATCCACATATTACTTAAGTTAAAGTTGAATTGAATACTATCTAATATCAAGCAAGTTTTGTTCACTATCATCAATGAAAATTCAATAAACTGCATTGTAATTGACTTGTACATACTGAGCAAAGTAGGAGATGCATCTTGAGCACCATTTGACATCTTCATCTATTAACTTCTGAGATACGAATTTCGTGCAAACTGAAAAAGTAAATCATAATATCAATGGCTGAAGCAATTAAACAGCTAGAGATTGCCTTGTTGTACAACAACAACAACAACAACATAGCCTTTCAGTCCCAAGCAAGTTGGGGTAGGCTAGAGTTGAAACCCACCAAGAGCCCCAAGTCACGGTTCAGGCACTTCAATAGCTGCTTTCTAAGTACTCCTATTCAAACATCCTAAGCTTTCAAATCTCTTTTTATTGCCTCCCCCCATGTCAATTTCGGTCTTCCTCTACCTCTCCTCATATTATTAGCTTGGCTTAGGACTCCATAATGCACTGGTGTCTCTGGAGGTCTCCTTTGGACATGGCCAAATCACCTCAACCGATGTTGTACTAGCTTTTCTTCAATTGGTGCTACCTCTAGGCGATCACGTATATCATCGTTTCGAACTCGGTCCATTCTTGTGTGACCGCAAATCTATCGCAACATATGCATTTCTGCAACACTCAGTTGTTGAACATGTCGAATCTTTGTAGGCCAATATTCTGCTCCATAAAACATAGCCGGTCTAATCGTCGTTCTATAGAACTTGCCTTTTAGCTTTTGTGATACCCTCCTGTCACAGAGATTGCCAGAAGCTTGTCGCCACTTGATCCAATCTGCTTTGATTCTATGGCTAATGTCCGCATCAATATCTCCATCCCTCTGTAGCATCGATCCCAGATACCAAAAGGTATCCTTAGGCACTACTTGACCTTCTAAACTCACATCTCCCTACTCCTGTACAACTCCGCCAAAGTCGCATCTCATGTATTCGGTTTTAGTTCTGCTCAATCTAAAACCTTTAGACTCAAGGGTCTGCCGCCATAACTCTAGTTTCCTATTTACTCCCGCTTGGCTTTCGTCCACTAACACTACATCATCAGCGAACAACATACACTAAGGGATATCCCCTTGTATGTTCCTGGTAACCTCATCCATTACCAAGGCAAAGAGATACGGGCTTAAGGCTGACCCTCGATGAAGTCCAATTTTAATCGGGAAGTAATCTGTGTTACCATCGTTTGTTCGAACACTAGTCACAACATTGTTGTACATGTCCTTGATGAGGGTCATGTACTTTGATGGGACTTTATGTTTGTCCAAAGACCACCACATAACATTTCTTGTTATCTTGTCATAAGCCTTCTCCAAGTCAATGAAAACCAAGTGGAGGTCCTTATTCTGCTCTCTAAACCGCTCCATAACCTGTCTTATTAAGAAGATTGTTTCTGTGGTTGACCTTCCGGGCATGAAACCAAATTGGTTTGTTGATATCTGCATCATTCCTCGCAGGCGTTGCTCGATGACTCTCTCCCATAACTTCATAGTGTGGCTCATCAACTTAATTCCCCGATAATTAGTATAACTTTGGATATCTCCCTTGTTCTTGTAGATTGGTACCAATATGCTTCTTCTCCGCTCCTCAGGCATCTTGTTCGATCGAAAGATATTGTTGAACATCTTGGTTAGCCTTGTTGTACATACATTTTTTTTAAAAAAAAAAACTAAAGATTGCCCTATTGACATGCTCTGTTTTACTGCATCTTACAAAAGTAGGCAAAGACACTATGTTGACACCTTTACTAGCAAATCAGCTTGCATGAAATTTGATTGGAGGTGTAGCTTTGGTACCATTCTTTTATAGACAATTCTTGCTTCTAATCTGTAATTGTGTCTGAATGGATCAGCGACATTGTTTTCTAGATAATCTAGGAGGAAAAAACTAATCAAATTGTTCACTGGCTTTCACCTAATGACTGAGCTAGCACACATTAGTTACAAATAACTTGATCCTAGTGATATCATCACCTTGAGGCGTTTGGAGAGAGGAAGATGGGCAACTTGTTATTTGGACTAATATTCAGGGCTATGAGCCAGTGAAAAGTTCTTTACTCTTTTTTTTTTGACAAGACAGCTACAGTTGGACTAGAATAAAGGTGTACACATACTTCATCGGTTAATTTTTAATTTAATGCATCTGTACAAGAAATACACTTTAAAAGGATAAAGCTTGTTTTCTGTTCCTTCCAAATGGAGAAGTTGAATTGTGACAAAAAAAAGGACCAAACGAATTATAGAACATTACTCTCTGGAAGGAAGATACTTTAGCTGGCTAAATGCTCTTGCTTTATTCTGAGTGCAAATCTCGAAAGCTTTCTACATACATTGGCGCTTAAGGTAGGCCTCCACTAGGCTTTTGAGAGACTCAGCTGACATCTATGACATTAGCATAGAATCACAGTGTGATGATAAGGCAATGAATTGGTGCCCCGGTCTAAGTCTGAAAGTTTGATGATCTTGGTTCTGAACCAAAAGATTTTGGGGGCAAGTTATGTTCAGTGACTAAGTCTGAAAGTTTGATGACCATAGGATGCACACAATTGGGACTTCTCTCCCACAATATATTACTGTTAGGCTAGCACATATAGCATATTATAAACATGATGGATTATGCTGAACCACAATTTTTACAGTGCAACTTAAAAATGCTATGCTCTACCTTTATACATTTCAACTGTCTATATGAAATATTTAATCAATATAATTTCATTTTTGTACCTAATGTCTCTGACCTGAGATGTCCAATGAATTTATCCTCTATGCATGTAATGTGTGTTTATCCTCTGTGCATGTAATGCACAATAATAGTAGGGCCATTTTGTTTTCTGCACACTGAATGTTCTGAAATTCAATCCCTCCCACTGTGTGGCGTGATGAATTTCAGTCTCTCAAACATAGCACCCCTCAGATCCAAGAATTCTGATACAGGGCAGTAGCACAAGGTAAACTTCACTGAAGGAATCACTCATATATTGCTGGGATCTCACTCACAAACTCGGATTACTTTTTTTTGAAGCCTCTCATCTGGGTACAGTTGTAGCATCTGTTCATTCATACACACGCATGCATCCAAGGACACCACACGTGCACGACTAGACCTACAACTAGACACAGAGTAGAAGACCGCGTCCTTCTAAAGATCACCGAAACCATCAACGGGAACATCACAGTCCCTTTGTGGCATCACGCGTGAGGCTGTAGATTTTTATTTGGGAGCAAGTCCTGCTAAGAGACACATGTTCTATTCTAGGAATCGAACCGCGCCGGCTGCTTGGCCACTGCCACCGCTAGCCACTTGAGCCTTCGCTCGGTCTCGCAAACTCGGATTACTAACATGTAAGACATAATCTGCTGCTGATCTCCCTCTCTGGGTCAGGCATTTGGTCAGCTCCTGGTTGCTGTAGAGTGACCGAAGCCTTGAGGTGTCATGGCTTATTTGGAATTTGGAATTTGGAATTAGTAATGTAATGTAATGTAGAAGATCTATCTCTTGGCTGGCAACAATTACCTATGTATATGACGATATGTTAACATAGATATTCACTTGGCAGGATGAAGTAGTAACGAGAATAGAGGAGAGGATATCTGTTTGGACATTTCTTCCACCAGGTACCTCGAAAGCTTCAATTAAATTACTCAAAAGCATTTCCTTCCTTTTAATTGTCAACAATCTTAACTCTATGCTTCTGGCATGCTCAGAGAATGGTGAATCCATTCAGATATTACACTATCAGAATGGTGAGAAATACGAACCCCACTATGACTACTTCCATGACAAAAATAATCAAGCCCTGGGTGGTCATCGCATTGCCACTGTGCTCATGTACTTATCAAATGTTGAGAAGGGTGGAGAGACCATCTTCCCCAATGCAGAGGTAGTTACTTATCCCTCCTGTGTTACTTTCTTAAGAGTGCCAGTTGTAATTGTAATAACTCCAACATTCCACAGGGGAAGCTATTACAACCCAAGGACGACACATGGTCTGATTGTGCAAGAAATGGATATGCAGGTATAACAGTGTTTCTTGTAGAACTCGAGTTACATTGCAGATCTGCAAGCTATATATATCATCTTGACCAGTTCTTACCTGATGTGACTATGGCCCATGTCCCTTTTTATTTGATATAATGTCACTAGTAGTTTCTTAGCAGGCTTCCATAGCTTTATCATGCGTGTACCTTCCACCATGCATATTTACTCTGATGTCTAGCTGCTGCTGGTTTCCATGTGCAGTTAAACCGGTAAAGGGTGATGCCCTGCTGTTCTTCAGTCTCCACCCTGATGCAACAACGGACTCTGAGAGCTTGCACGGTAGCTGCCCTGTCATCGAAGGCCAGAAGTGGTCCGCAACTAAATGGATCCATGTGAGGTCGTTTGACCACCCTGTCAAGCAGCCGGGTTCCTCTGACGGATGCGAGGACGACAATATCCTCTGTCCCCAGTGGGCGGCCGTGGGTGAGTGCGCCAAGAACCCTAACTACATGGTGGGGACCAAGGAAGCTCCTGGCTTCTGCCGGAAGAGCTGCAAAGTATGCACAGAGTAAGGTATTAATCCACTGTCTGATAAGTATCATGGCATGTTACATACTAGTTGCTGTTCCCATTACCAGGGTTTAGATACGACTGAGTATAGCATGTATAAGTGCAACCCGGAAGAAGGAATCGTAAGAGCTAGAACTCATGCCTTGTCCAAAGTTAAAAAATGGTTACCTTGTTAAGTTAAGCAATCTAATCAATGGCAACGGTTCGAGCAATCTTGCTTCCTTCATTTGGCGCGATATGTGTCATGGAAAGCTTTCCTCGGCCTATTCGTTTGTTGGTTTTAGCCAGCCCAAATCAGTCGGCCAACAGTATTTTTCTCTCACAATAAACTAGCATCAGCCAGCCTAAACTAGCTCAGAAATCAACCAGCGAACAGGCCGCTTAAGATAGGAGGTTGGGGCAAGGATGTGCTTTGTGGTGTTTGGTGTCCTTTTACGTGTTGAGCTGTGCTCCAGTTGCCTACTGAATTGCAAAACGTCAGCCTGTTCGGCCGGGCTGAAACAATCGTATATGATTGTGGATTATTGAGAAAAATACTGTTCTAACCGGAAGTCGAACGGGCTACGTATAGGCCTGGGTGGCCAAAGGTTGTGTGAACTAATCTACCAAACGAAATAACTTCGCCTTTATGTTCTTAGCTGTTGGGTGCAGAAAGATGCACGTTGCTGACACGAATGAGAAGAGTCCCTGCCCCCCTTTTTCACTTCACCTTGTGTGATCTTGCATTCAATTCCGGTAGGTACATAGCCATAGTACAATATATTACCGTAGTAGAGGTGACCAATACAATACAAAGAGAAAAAAAATACTACTGCCCATTGACGTGCATCATCATCACAATGAATTTAGTAGCAACGACACACCACAATAACCCAATTTTCTTTCCTTTTTTTTAATAACCTTAGCTAGCAACCTTTGGCTTTGGGTTGGCGACGACTCCGTCGTTTCCTGCAAGCGCCCGGTACTTGTCCCTCCTGGTGAGGCTTGTGCACTCGTAGGAGAGCGTGGCGGCGATGAGCCTCTGGATGTAGTTGGCCACCTCGTGGCTGGTCCTGCCGCCGGCGCAGGTGAGCTCCGGCGGGAGCTTGTTGAGGAAGGTGACGACGTACGCCGGGCTCGGGTTCATGAAGAAGTAGAACGGGTCCATCCCCTTCCAGCCCCTGGCCGTGGTGCCGTGGAACATGCTCATCCGGTTCTCCATGGCGACGGGCACCACCTCGTGGGTGAGCTCGGCGAAGAGCGCGGAGAAGCGCAGCAGGAAGGGCTCCCGGCACGTGGTCCCCTCGGGGCAGATGACCAGGTCGCCCTCCGCCAGCAGGTCACGGATCATGGCGGCGTCCGACGCGCGGTCCCGCGACAGGCGCACCGTCCGGATGGGCGACAGGAACTCGGAGAGGCGGGAGAGCGAGTAGGTGACGGCCGCGACGGGGCGGCCCAGCGCGGCGGACAGGAAGATGGGGTCCAGCAGCGTCCGGTGCGAGCAGGCGAAGAGGACGCCGCTCCGGCCCGTGGCGCGCTCGGCGCGCGGCGGCGGCGGCGCGCCACGCACCAGGACGCGCACGCCCAGCGCCCAGAAGGCGTAGTACACCAGCGGCATGGGCAGCAGCGCCCCCGCCGCGATGCGCAGACAGGCGAGCGCAAGCCCCACGGGGAACCAGAGCACGACGAGCAGCGCCACCAGCGGCGTCGGCCGTCGCACCAGGCGGCCGTCGTGGAAGATGACCGGACGAGGCAGCTGGTCCATGGGCAATGGCTCCACCGGCGCGCGCGGTACGATGTACGCCTCCTGCATCCATCCATCCATGCACAGCGCAGCGCAGGCGCGGCGCCCACAACTTTGCGTTAATGGCGAATTAAGAAGAGGGCATGCATGGTCTCGTCAGCATTAAAAGCCGTACTGTGCTAGTGCTAGCACAATGAATGAATGAATGAATATAAAAATCGAAGATGAGTGCAGCTAGCAACCACCGTGCGCCATCACTTGTTAGTGCTACCCTATGCTACATTTAGGCCCGTTCGGCTTACGTCGGCCCCGTTCGCTAATCTGAAACTTAACTGATTTTGTGAGAGAGATGGATACTGTAGCGGCTGGTTGATGAACAGTATTTTATGAGAAGGAGTAGCTGGCTGGTCTAGAAAAACCAGACCAGCAAACGCAGCCTAATCCGTACTATTCAGCTTGTTTTTTCAATCAAAACAATATTTTTCTCTCACAACAATTTAGTCATAACAATGTTTTTCAACCAATTCAATTGCATTAGTTGTTCAGCCTACATAGTAGTGGAATGAGCTTTGTCGAAATTCCTGTTCTCATTGCCTACTATTGGAGACAATAGCCAAGGAAAGGACAGGGGCACAGGGCATGACTACTTGCTGCATCGTACCGAGGACCTTTTGTTCAGTTGTTAGTGCTATGTTTTCAGCTTCGTGTTCCTGGTGCTTGTTTAGTTCCCAACTAAATTTCTAAAAAATGCTACAGTAGTCATCACATCAAATCTTACGATACGTGTATGGAGCATTAAATATAGACGAAAAAAATTAATTGCATAGTTTTGTTAGAAATTACGAGACGAACGTTTTAAGCCTAATTAGTCTATGATTAAACACTAAGTGTCAAGTAAAAATAAAAATGCTACAGTAATCAAATTTCCAAAATTCGCGAACTAAACACAGCCTACTTCCATTTCCGAGCAAGTGTTGAAAGATGGAGCAATATTTCGTCTAGTACACAATTAAAGGAGCTCGATCGGCAGGACAAGCTTTTGATCCCGGCCGATCCATGCCATGCACATCAGCACATGCGCATGTGTGTCCATCGAAATCTCAGCCCATGTTTAGTTCCAATCTAAAATTTTAAAAAATGTTACAGTAGCCATCACATCAAATGTTTGCGGTTCGTGCACGGAGCATTAAATATAGACGAAAAAAAATTAATTGCATAATTTGGTGAGAAATTGCGAGACGAACGTTTTGAGCCTAATTAGTCCATGTTTGAATACTAATTGCCAAATAAAAACAAAAGTACTACAATAATCCAAAATTCCAACTTCCTGAAACTAAACCCGCAGTCAGCTCAGTACAGACAAGCAACAGTAGCGCCCTGCTATCTTACTAGGGCTAGGGACTATACAGCCGGTTCGGTTGTCTGATGGATCTCGTAAACAATTGTAAATTTTTATTCGAAATAATATTTTTCTCTTACATCAAATCAGTCAGCGGTAATAATCCAAGATCCAGCTACAAACCAGCCAACCATCCCAACAGGCTGATGGTTAGTTAGATTCACCTAAAAGGTTGTGCTGGCGTCGCCTGGGCTGTTTGGTTCGCTACCGTTCACCGTTGGTAGCCAGCCAGGCTGTGGCGCCGCCACAGTTTTATGGCGAGGGAAAAGCTCGCCGCACTTGTGGCGTAAACCATCACATGAATGAACTGTAACGTTGCGTGGCCGCCTCAACTTACGTGGGAACCAAACAATAGCCCGTTTTACGTGGCTGCCGCATCCAAGGCGTGGCGAAGTCTGGCGGGGAACCAAACACCCGTGCGGCCAAGTCTTCGCCAAGATTTTGCCATATTATAGTTACACATGCATGCATGTTTTACACGGAAACCGAAACTTAACAATCCAAGTTTCACCAACGCAGCTCGTTACACAAACTTAGCCGTGTGTACGTACTCAACTAACGGCATGCAGGATGTCCAAATATAAAGCCTACACGAGTCTGCTTTGTGTGTGCTGACAGTTTAGGCAATCGTCTTAAGCCCTCTTCGCTTGTGCTATTCAGCCGGTTTTAATCCGTATAAATCAATCGTAGAACAGTATTTTTCTCTCACAACAAACCAGTCGTACAAATCAGCAGAAGTCGATTTAATACCAACCGAACAGAAAGGCTCAAAAATTTTTAGGTTACTCGCATGTATGCGCGTTCGGTGGTACTGCACGTTTTCCATGCACTAAGCCTCCCAATCTCTTCTTTGCATGTGTACAAGCCGTATGGTGTGAGTGTGGAATGTACGGGTACGTCCAAGTTGTATCCGATAAACAAAAGCTCTCTGTCAGTCCTAACTACCGGCCAAACGTAACTAACGCCAACCAAATAACTAAATCAAAATCGATAAAGGGCCTGTTTAGTTCCCAAAAAATTTTGCGCAGTACTCATCACATCGAATCTTGCGGCACATGCATGGAGTACTAAATGTAGACGAAAAAAAAACTAATTGCACAGTTGGGTGAGAAATCGCGAGACGAAACTTTCAAACCTAATTAGTCCATAATTAGACACTAATTGCCAAATACAAACGAAAGTGCTACAGTAGCTAAACCCAAAAATTTTTTGCATCTAGATGCGCCCTAAATATATATGAGCGTTGGCCGCTGCTGGGCAGCATATGCGTGCCATGACGGGTCCCGGCCCTAACCACCGAACACTCTTTACTGCACAAAGATGTGACCCAACCAGATTATTAAACGTTTGCATTATTATATATAATCGCATATCTGAGTGCTCCAACTATATATGTGCGGTGTGTAACCCTTTTATTTAGTACTGGTAGTTGTGGGTGTGCTACGTACCAGTATGGAGAAAGGTGTATCATAATCATATCATATATCCATGCTGACTTGCTGACGTGAACAACCATGAGGTGTAAGCATGCATGTTTAAGAGCATGTTTGGAGCAGTATGCTTTGAACCAAATACAACCTTCAGAAATTTGCAGGAACAATTTGCTTGGGTATGTTTGGAACGTGAATTTCTATCTTCAATTCTGTACTTTTTCCTATATATGTTTTTCTTTGTACACATGGCTCACAGGGAAACTTGATAGTGTTAGTTTGTTCTCTAAAACTAATTTCTGTCAGGTTAAGGGCGGCGCAAGAACATTTGGGCTTGTTCGCTTTGCAGAAAAAACAAGTTGAAACAGTGTTCTAGCTGATTTGTTGTGAGAAAAAAAATACTGTTTCAGCTGAAAAAATAAGCCGAAAAGTATGGATTATAAGACAAGCGACCATGGCCTTAAAGTTAATGGCCTCTACATACATATTAATTCAATTCAATTCGATATCGATTTACAAAGAAGTTGAGCACTTTCTTTTTCGTCGTGCCAGCTAGGGTCTGATTGTTTGAACTTATCAGTCAGCTTATCAGCTAGTATCTACAGTATTTTTCTCTCACAACAAAACAGCTTCAGCCGACTTATCAGTCGGCTTTAATACCAGCCGAACAGACCCTGACTCTGATCCACACCACAACAGTGCCATATATCTCCAATTTATGGCGGGAAGATGCAAATTAAAAACCCCATGACTGCAAACACATGCGTGCGATGCAACGCGGTTCGCCCGGTACCGCATCCACATGTGGTGCCATATATAGCTAGCTTATTAAGCTAGTTTGTCCAATCACACATTCGCTCCACGGCCAATAAGTCTGTGCAGCCCGATTTAATATATATTTTTTTCACATAGGCTCCGTTCGATTCGCTCAAAAAACAAGTTGAAATACGGTTTCGATTGATTTGTTGTGAGAGAAAAATATTATTCCGACTGAAAAGATAAGTCGAAAAGTACAGATGATAAGTGGTTCAACTGCTGTAGAAGTGTGTGTGGGAGGGGGGATCACTTATTGGCTGTATACTGCTTGTGAAACTCGTGCATTCAAAACATTTGAATTCCATGAACGAAAGGAGAAAGGTGAAGAACATATGTGTAGCTGGTGCTTGTACGAATACGGAATCATCTATATTTATATATGGAGAAGAGAAGAGAGTCACTGAAGGGTACGTTGCCATATACGGAGTAATACGGTAATACGGAATATTTGGAGAGTTAATAAATATACAGTGTTGTGACAACTGGTGTCCTGCAGGCCGTACCTTGCACATGCTCATGAAGGCGTAGTCGGAGCGGCTGTCCCCGAGTCCGACGTCGGGCGCGTCGCCGCCATCGCCGTCGGCGGTCAAGATCTCCCTTAGCGCCTCGGCCTTGCGCCTGCCGACGAGGACGCCCCTCACCATGCCCGTGGCGCGGCCGCGCCACGTGGCGAGCTCGGTGCCCGCGACGGCGTCGGCGCCGAGGCAGTCCCTGAGGAAGGGCTCGGCGAAGTCCCTGGGCGTGGCCGTGAGCACGATGCGCCTCCGGGAGCACGCCGAGAAGACGCGCCACGCGGCCGGGTGCACGTCGGCGGCGTAGAACCGGGGAAGCACGGCGCGCGCCGCGGACTCGACGTCGCGGACACGGGCGCCCGCCGTGGCACCGAACACCAGCACGCGCGCGCACGCGGACTCCGACGCCAGGAGGCGCAGCGCGGCGGCCAGCGGGGACAGGAGCAGCAGGAGGAGGAGGCGCGGGACGCCGCCGGTCTCGAAGGCCACCAGCGCGTAGTACGGGAACGCGCTGCGGGAGCGGAGCAGCGTGCCGTCAAGGTCCGCCACCACGGAGGAGTGCGCGCCGAGGCCCGAGGCGTCGCACTTGTCCACCGTGGGGAACGGCTCCACTCCAGCCGCAACCACAGCCTCCACCGCCTCCTCCATGGGACGGATGGCTCTCTATCTGCTGTGGCACGCGCGTGTGCGAGCTCTCACTCTCTCTCGCACTGCGCACTGCGCACGGCGTGCCAGCTCGAGCTCGATCGCGCGGGCATGTATATATAGGGGGTGGTGGCGCCAAGAGCGGGTGGTGGCGCCCGTGCCCGCGTTTGTGGCGAGGTGGAGCGGTTATGGTTGGTTGGTGAGCGGTAGGGATGGGCTATCATTTCCATTTCATTACACTAATGCCCAATGCATGCATGGTTTACTGTTAACTAGTAGTAATACTCTACACTCTACTCCAAGGGGTGGCATCACCCCTTTGATCAGCGACCATTTTACGATCGATGGTTGCAATGCGAGGACGAGTGCAACACTGGAATCATACTGTAGCTGCAATTTATGCTCTCATCTATCGTGGAGGTCTTATCGGTTTTAAGAGATGGGGGCATGTGGTCCGACGACGCTGAATCGGAATGACGGGAGAGGGACCGTGCGATAGACTCTGCGATGCTAGGAGGGACAGCGTTGGCACTAAACGCGCTCTGCGAGCACACAACTTGCAACTCTCAAGCATTCTTCCTGCATCACCTAGAAAACAACTTGGTTAGGTCAAGTGACAGCTTGTGCTTATTACTTTTGGTGATATTTTTTCTGGATCGGACGTTTGGCCCGTTTTTCATTAAGAGGAACGATGCACAGAGGTTACACGCACGGTCGGTCAGTAACAGTGGCGAGGGACCATCGTTGCCAAGCCGCAGGCTCCTAAACTACCATATTTTCATGACAGTATTACATTGTAGCCGAATTTTGTGACCAAAAGGAAAACACAGCTGCCAACGTGGAGATCCCCGCGCTAATCCAATCTTCAGCTTCACGGAGCATATAGCCTGATACATAGACTGCAGGCTTGCCGACGACCTCTGAAATGTTGCGTTGTTCCTCCTTCCAGACGCACCAGGCGACGAGCAGCAGCACTGAGTCAAACGGCGGGCGTGCATCCACATCAAGCCTTAGCCGCTGCCTGATCCACCACTCACCAAGTTCCTCGTCGCCAGCCCTATAGGAGACAGAAGCTCGAACCACAGTTGCCTGGTCACCACACAAACACAACCCAGGAACAAATGGTCCCCGGTCTCAGGCGCCTGATCGCACGAGACGCAGTCATCGTCGTCCTGAAGACCATGTCTCTTGCGACGTGCCGCAGTCCACAATCGGCGGTGAAGAGCAAGCCAGAAGAAAAAATTGACTTGCCGCGACACCCAGGAGGCGTTGTCGACCCGGCGAAGAACGCCCAGTAAGTAGAGGATGCGGAGTATTTCCCATCCGCCGACCACTTCCAAACGAATTGATCGGACCAAAGAGGATCAAGAACCACGACCCGCAACAGCTCCTAGACCTGCAGATATTGACAGAGGACCTGGGTGGTTAGCGTTCAAGTGATATCACACGCCCATCGATTTTGGAACAGCGCCTCCTTGATGCTCCTCTTCTTCCCATTCCTGGACAATGCCGCAAACAAAGCCGGGGCGCACCGATATAGAGGCCCAACCGACGCCCAGCTGTCAGTCCAGAGTCTGGTAGAGGCACCGTCACCCAGTTGCACGGACATGCTGACGGCACACATTGCAGTAGCTGGGCTCTCAAGCTTGCACGGTAGAGCCACCCAGCAACGGTCCGGCTCCATCCTGCTGAGCCATTCCCAGCGCAATCTCAAGGCGAACACAAAGAAGCGCAAGTCAAGAACACCCAGCCCTCCCAAACACGTTGGTCTGCAAACCGTTGGTCAAGCCACCTTACATTTCCCTCCCATTGTCGATTCCGTGCCGGCCCAAAGGAACGCCCGGCGGCGCTTATCAATCTGGCCAATTTCCCATGTAAATAGAGATTTTTTTTAATTTTAACACTTTTTCAAACTTAATTTTAAATCTAACACTCTCGATTTTTTTTAAACTAACACTTTTGGCCGCGCCTATTGCCTTGGCGTGGCCAAATGCCTATGCCGCGCCATGCATGGTGGCGCGGCAGAGGGCTGGCGTGGCAGCGACCAGAAGCGCTGGCCGCTGACGTGGCAGGGCTCTGCCACGCCACCGATCTTGGCGCGGCAGTGCCGCACCCTCATTCATGGCGTGGCAGAGCCGGGTATAACCTCCGCCGCGGCCCGCGTGCCCGAGTAGTCTCCGTTCTCCGAGTAGCGCAGCAAGGCTAGCCGCCGCGCCCGCCTTCGACCGCGCCTTCCCGCCGCCGTGCACGCCGTTTGCCGCGTCCGCCCACGCCAGCCAGTCTGCCCGCGCCAGCAAGCCAGCCGCGTCCGCCCGCCCACGCCAGCCAGGCCGTCGGCCGCCACGCCCGCTCGCCGGCGCGCCTCCCCTCCGGATAGAACCTCCGGTCACGCACGACGGCTGCCCTGCGCCTGCGCCTCCCAACCCGGTCTTACGCGCTGCAACGAGGTACTCCACTAATATAGTTAGCACAGTTAGTAAAGTTAGTAAAATTATTAAAGTATAGTTAGTATAATTAGTAAAGTTAGATAGTTTAGTTAGTATACGTAATATAATAAGTTAGTATAGGTAGTAAAGTTAGGTAGTTTAGTTAGTACAGTTATAGTATGCCTTGTATAGATGTTAATATTTGATTAGTTAGTATAGTTATAGTTAGAGAATATATTAATGTTACTATGGACATTACGTACGATGATTTCGATGACTTAATGAAGTTTCTTGAAATGCTTCTGCAGATGGATTGTTGTGTTAGAGTTTTGTATGGAGGAAGTGTTAGGAGAGAGGATGGTATGTTTGAGGATATGGAAGAAGAATTGGAATAGTTTGATGAACCTTCTAGCTTCAACGACCTTTGTGTTCATTTGAATATAAAGTTTGACGGTGATTTCACATTAAAGGGGAGGTTTGATACTAGGAAGACTAGGGCACACTATGTCCTCATGCCCTTGCGCGATCTTGCTCACTGGTCCCGCTACACTAGGGTTCTCCAAGGTTCCAATATGCCCATGGCTGAGGTGGTGGTGGAGAATGGGTATATGATACATGGTGTTCAGGACGGTCCGTTCATTGATGGTTTTGAAGGCAATGAAAAAGAATTAGGGGTCGAAGGGGAAGCAACTTAGGATAACATGGATTTGGACGGTCAGTTGACGCAGGAGCAGTTTCATTCAACTGCAGTAGGCTGTATAAGCAATGACTTCGATGTGAATGAGTTCGAACGGGAAGAGGAGGAACAGGAGGAGGAGGACCAGATCGATGATGTAGTTAGCAGTGATTCAGACGATTCTGATGATGACCAAGGAGGTACAGATGCTATGGCAACAACGGCTGATGCCATGCTAGTACTAGTACATACTATGCCATTACCAGTACCAACTGAGGTTTTGCAAGGTGTCCATGCTCAGGGTAGACTAGTCACAGGTTTGGCTGCAGATGATATCCCTTATGATTCATGGGCTAGAATTAGCGAAGCGCAACAGTATGTTCCACCACCACCTTACACAACGACTGAGCTTGAGCAACAAAGGTCCAAGAACGTACCTTTCAAGGGCCTTCCGAACTATAGGGATGTCAGCATGACGGATATGGCAGTTTGTGATACCGGTCTCTAGATGTGTAGGAATTCATTGTATAACCATGAGACAGAAACCCTTAGAAAGGGGATGATATTCAACACAATGTCAGAGATGAAACTCTTCCTTCAGGACTATGTTGTATACCACCATAGACCGTACACCATCACTCATTCGGACCAAGAGTTGAGGTACCACTTGATATGAAAAAATGGTTGTCTATGGAGGTTAAATGCACGAAGGAGACAGAGTGATAACAAGTGGAGGATAACTAAATTTGTTGAACCCCACACTTGCCTAGACAATAGGGGGAAGGAAAATCATTAGCAGCTCACTGCATGTTACCTTGCCCGTCGTATATTGGGGCTCGTTGATGACAACAACATCTCGGTGTCTTCTTTACAACAGTCCATATCTGGATTCGTTAGGTACGATGTGACGTACGAAAAGGCTTGGTGTGCTAAGCAAATTGCTCTGGCGATTCGATGGGGTACTTGGGAGGAAGCGCACAACAGGGTGCCCCGCATCTTATGTGCAATGCATTATTACAACCCTGGCTTGAAATGGTTTGTGGACACCGGAGGGATATTTTTTCGGGGCCCATTGAGACATGTCCTCTATCGTGTGTTCTGGTCATTTGCGCAAACGGAACATGCATTCCAGTTTTGTCGGCCAGTCGTACTTGTTGATGACACTTTCCTGACAGGAAAGTACAGGGTCACCTTGATGATGGCTGCTACTATTGATCCTGAGGACCAGATAGTACCCGTGGCATTTGCTTTGGTAGAGGGAGAGAACAATGAATCGTGGTTATGGTTCATGCGGCTTCTACGTGTGCAAGTGCTTGGCCCAACTCGCACTATATGTTTGATCTCCGACTGCCACGTAGGGCTTCTTAATGCTGTAGCTGAGCATATAGATGGGCTCCCACCTCTAGTATATAGATGGTGCATGAGATACTTTGCCGCTAATTTCTGGCGGCGTCAGTGGAAGCAGGAGGTATGTGACAAGGTAAAGGCTCTATGTTGTGTACGTACAGAGCACCAGTTTAAGGAGACAAAGAGAGAACTAGACAAGATGGTAAATACAGCGGGAAAGGCCTGGTTAGAGGCGCAGATGGAACAGAAGGCTCAGTGGGCATTAGCATATGACGAGGGGGGTTTCAGGTATGGCATCATGACCACTAACTCCTTGGAGTCCTTCAACCGTGTATTCATCGGAGTTCGATTGTTGCCTGTGTCTGGAATTGTTGAGTTCTCCTTTCATAAGTGCAACGAATATTTTATGAAGAGGTGGGAGCTTGCGTAGAGGAATATAGCTGAGCAGGGGCATTTTGGAAAGGCTAGAGCTAAACATTTGAAGGAGGCCGAGGAATTGGCCAAGTAGCACACCGCCAAGCCGTATGGACCCCGCCGCCATATCTTTAGTGTACGGGGCAAGGGTGGCACAAGCCTGGGCGGCGAACGTTATAGTGGACAAAACTACCGAGTTAATCTTGAAAAGGTAGAGTGCAGTTGCAACGTCCCTCAGATCATGCATGCCCCTTGCTCTCATATGATCATGGCCTACATGGTTCATGGGTACAACTATGAGGATCTGCCATATATGTTACCCTTGTATCTCCGTTCGAACACCGTTAGTATTTGGGAGATGAGCTTCAAGCCATACCTTGACCCAACACAGTGGCCACCTTATAATGGTTATGACTACGTGCCACATCCAGATCTAATGAAGGTAGGAAAGGGTAGGAGGAAGAAGAAATGACTGAAGGGGGACATGGACGCTATGAGAGGGTACGGCGAAGACATGTACGGCGGGGGAGACTTCAACGAGACCCGTGGCAGGAATCTTTGCTCCATTTGCAAACAATATGGCCACAAGGCTAGCCGGCATAGAAGACAGCAGGTGATTTAATATTGTGTTCGTATTGCATAACAAGTAGTTTAAATTTTACAATGCTACATAATGTTACTCTGAAAATTGTTAATTTGAATACTCCAACCCTTTGTTTATCATTTTGTAACAGGATGGCCCCTCCCACGCCGCACCAGCTGGTCCCCCTTCTTGATGTGGAGTACGACGACCCCCTTCTTGTACCTGATGACGAGGTTCATTACGTCATGGGACTTAGTTCATTACGTCCAACTTATGTCAAACGAATATTATCGTCGAAAACTTGTAGACTCATAAACCAATGAAAATATTGTATGGCAACTTATCGTCCATTTATTTGCTTCATGTTTGTTTTATACAACACTTGTAGTTTTGTATAGCGCATCCGCCTATAAGCCCACCTCCGCCGCTTGTAGTTCTGTAGTTTTGTACAGCACACACACGCCATGGGCTATGGCACGACAAATGATTACGTTCGTTTTAGAATTTTTTAACGCATGATACAAATAGATGTGATCACTTAAGATCGATCATAGGTAATCCGAGTACATCATACATGGGTACAATACATCGTTAGTTCAAATGGAATATAAGACAACACAATAGAATTTCTACTACATGGCTACATTGATCATTAATAAAGCATGGAACTAACAGACGACGCAATTAAAAACCCCCAGTCAGAAACATACTGAGTAAGCAACTCATCGTCCGAGTACCAATCCTCAACCACAACCCTGTTGCTGTGGCTAGGCTCACCTGTGTTGCTTTGACCTACCTGTCGCCTATAGTAAGCGGCCTCCGCTTCATCTACGGCCGCTGCGGCCTAAGTGAAGAATGCGTCGTCATCCTCCTCTGCCTGTAACCCCACCTCTGCTAGAGCGATGAGCTCGCTCAGTCTGCCAGTGTCGTCCTCATCCTCCTTCGCCTGTAAGCCCGCCTCTACTAGAGCGATTAACTCGCTCAGTCTGCCAGTGTTGTCATCATCCTCCTCCGCTTGCAAGCCCGCCTCTGCTATAACAATTAGCTCACTAAGTCTGGCAGTGTCGTCCTCATCCTCATCCCCCTCATCAGACAACACAATCGGTGATTGAACGGTGCGACTAGCTCGCTTTCTGTGCTCATCTAACTTCTTTTTCTCGTACCTTGCATGAGCCACCTCTGCAGCATGTTCCTCACTGTATCCAATCCCTTCATGTATAAAATTCAAGCAGTTAGCAACGTGATTATATTACATTTACAACCAGGCAACAAAAATAGGCGTTCAAGCACTCACTGCCACATAATGCAGCAACATGCTCATTCAAGACCTGCATCTATACTCTTGTCTCCTCCCTTGCCTCCTTCCTTGCCCTCTCCTCCTCTAACGTCATCCGTCTCTCCAATCCCCATTTGTTAAGCCCAACATTGATCGGGTTATAAATACCGCGTTGTCTAGCAAACTCACATATCTTTTCTTTGTGATGTTTAACGAATAGGTTGACGTAGTTAGGTCTATATCCCCTCTTCCTTGCAATTAGTTGCCTCTTCTTTAGTTCATCCAAGAACTTAGCTTGACCATCGTAACGTTCCCACCTGTATTTCTTAGTGCTCTGTTCAAAAGAAATATTATATCATATATGTCTTCGCAAAAGAAACAAAATACGATTTCATGTTTACCACAAAAATAATGAACCTCTTCGTACTCAACCATATGACCACAATAATGGCCTATTCCAAGCTCCGAAGGGACTAGACCATAGTTAGAATTAACACCACATTCGCACTTGACTGGTGGTGCTTTGTAAATTAACCTTTCTTTCTTCTTTTGTTTTGCTTTTGGAGGTTCTTCGAGGTATTTGTTCTTAGGACCATACAACCACTCCTTGAAACGGCACTTCGCCATTGAATACACCTAAATAACATGACATTAGTACATGACACATATAGCTTAATATTTCAACACATACACTTTGCACTTACTTCATGCTTGTTTGGACACACAAACTCCAACATATTGTCAGGGTTTATCATGGCTCGGTCTCCGCAATGGCACAGAGGAGGTTCCTCGAGTCGTCTAACTATAGCTAAGTGCTTCTCCTTAGCCGTCATTGGAGGGGGGTTAGGGGGAGGTGGAACCCACCGCTCGAAGTGCTCTCGTGGATGTTGCCCTCTCCACCAATCGTCGAAAAGGAAGTACCTAGGGTCAAACTTGTCTGCACCGTCGATCCACTGAAAGAAAAAGCACCTCTCATGAGCCTACACAACAAAAATTCAACACAATATTAGTAACCTAGTAATACAAATGAAGAAGAAAAATATATAGAAACAATAACTTACATTAAAATGACTGCACGTGTAGAAGCAACGAGCCGCTGTGTCCAGATGTCTCGATTAAAACACGTCGGCCGAACGACCATAGTCATAATTAGGATGGGGAGTTCAGGAGGGACGGGGGGCATCTTTGCTAGACTCGTCAGGGTACATTTCTCTAGGACGACCCCGTTTTTGCCATAACTGCTCCCGAAACATGTCTTCCATCTAATAAAACGGTTCAAATTAAACACCAATCAAAACAACGTAAATTAATGCAAAATGTAATCATTTGCAATGCAACTAAAATATTATAAACAACAATTATAGCAACAAAAATATACATGGCAAACATACTTCTAACTAAATAATTAACCTTAACATTGATAAACTCATACTAATATCTTCACCATAGTTCTCAAACATAATTTTCCTACTAACCTTAACTCCCATTCATAATATCCTATCCACCATTCAAATGAAAATAAAATGTGCGTCATTACCTTGAACTAGGATGAGGAGGGAGGGAGGCGGCTGGGGAATGGAAGGAAAGGGAGGGACGCGGCAATGGAGGGCCAAGCTGCCGCTGTTCGTGGCGCGGCGTGCTTAGATGAGCAGAGGCTATTTTGCTGCTCGGGCAGCGGGACTAGCCGTGACGGAGGTTATACCCGGCTCTACCATGCCACCGATCAGGGCATGGGACTGTCGCGCCATGAATCAGGGCGTGGCACTGCCGTGCCAAGATCGATGGCGTGGCAGAGCCCTGCCACGTTAGCGGCCAGCGCTTCCGATCGTCGCCACATCAGCCCTCTGCCGCGCCGTCATGCATGGCGCGACACAGGAATTTGGTCACGCCAGGACAATAGGCACGGCCAAAAGTGTTAGTTTTTTTAAAAAAACCGAGAGTGTTAGATTTAAAATTAAGTTCAAAAAAGTGTTAAAATTAAAAAAATTCTAAATAGACAACAAGCAATGCTCATATGTACCGGGATAGCCAAGAGTGTCACCTTCGTTAGCAGCACACGACCAGCATGTGTGAGAAGGCCGGACTTCTAGGTTGGTATTCTTGAGGGCCTATTTGGAACAAAGGAATCCAAAACATAGGAATAGGAAAAAATGCAGGAATAAGGTATGATGAAAAGTAAAAAACTACGGGATTTCAAAACACAGGAACAAAAAATTTAGGCTGTTTGGAACATAGGAATTTATAACATAGGAATTGTAACATGTTAGGCAAATATGGGTACTAATTACGATATCTAACCTCCACGTTTCCTACTGTACAGGATATAAATAACTAATCTACTCCACTCAGATGAGTTGAATGGCATGGCTGCCTCGGGCTTCAGCGCAGGAAACAAAAACTAGAGGTGGGAGCGGATGTTTATTTTCCTATGAAATCTCGTTGCTGCTACAGTATTTCCATGGAAAGGAAACTGTGAATCCTATGTTCCAAATGCAGTCACCGGCATTCTTTCCAGAGGAATGAAATCCTCTAAAATTCCTATGAAAAAACTATGTTCCAAACATGCCCTGATGCAACGACGTCAACCAGTGACTGCTCATCGACTCGCTTGAGCCTCTTGAGCGATAGGGAATCCCAAGATACTAGCATGGGAAAGGCGACAGGATGCATGGGAACACCTATTGCACGGCCGCCATCATCTCATCAGAACACCTAATCGGCATGGCCACACATTTCTCAACATTGGTGACGAGGCCAGATGCCCCCACGAACAGCTGTAGGATTTGGTGCAAGCAGCTGTGATCATCCTCGCATGGGGCAACGAGAACCACTAGGTCATTGGCATATAGCGATGCACGATGTGCGATTGCATGGCCAGGTAGCGGCATAAGAGCCGCACGATGGTCGGCTTCCCTAATTAGAGAGTTGAGTGCCTCCATGACAATGACAAAGAGCATCGGCGAGATGGGATCGCCTTGCCTCAGCCCTAGATGTGAATGATCCATCTCCCAGCCCTTATGTTCAGTAGCACTTTGGTGCTCGCGGTGGATAGTAGAATCGAAATCCAGTTCGTCCAGCACCGGGGAAGCCGATGTGTTGCAGCACCTCCAACAGGAATGGCCAGGTGATGGAATCGAAGGCCTTCACAATGTCGACCTTGAGAAGGACTATGGCGAACCTTCTATAGTGCAGCCACCAGAAGGCCAATTGCACTACCCTGAAGTTGTCATGGATTGAACTGTCCTTGATGAATGCGCTCTAGTTCGGCGCAATGATTAGTTTTAGTTTCAGTGCCAGGCGTCTAGCCAGGCGCTTGGCAAAAATCTTGTCGGATACCGTGAGAAGGGGTACCCTAAGCAAGACCCAAAAAACGACTGCTTAGACTTCGTAAAGATCGAAACCAGCTAAACACCGCTAGCCTCGGCCGATTCTCTGACTCGCCCGAGGCCCCCTCGCCGCTGGCCTCGGCCGATTCTCCGACTCGTCCGAGGCCCCCTCACCACTGACCTCGAGCAATTCCCCACCAAAGGCCTCGGCCGGGCCACCGACCCTCCGTCTCGTGCAAGGCGGGCTCGGCAGCACTCCGCTGCCTCTTCCTTCTCCCGTCCCTCTGACAAAACGTCGTGTCGCATTAACTCAGCCAACTGCTGCCCCTGACATCGGCCGCATGCTCGGCACAGTATAGCGGAATGGCCGACGGGACAGGAGGCAGGACTGGGCAGGGGTTACCCGCCACTGTGCTAACCACTATGCACATGGTTGATGCCCATGCCTCACTGAGCTGCCAACTCCTGCTCCAAGGACAACGCAGCATGGGGAGCCACGTTAGGGCTACTATGGCCTCGGAATCAGTACCCAGGACCAATAATTCCCCTCTAAGGCCTCGGTAGTTTGCTTTAGGGGCTCGGCAGCCTGAGGACCCATGTCCGCCGAGGCCCCCCGCGATGGCTTGGCCCCGGCACCTGCAGAGCCACAGCTCCCTACGACGTCATTACACGATGACCTGCACGTCGCCCGGACTGGGCAGGGGTTACCCGCCACTGTACTAACCACCATGCACATGGTGGACGCCCATGCCTCACTGAGCTGCCAACTCCTGCTCCGAGGACAACGTAGCGTGGGGAGCCACGTCTGGGCTACTGTGGCCTCGGAATCAGTACCCAGGTCCAATAACTCCCCCCAAGGCCTTGGCAGTTTGCTTCAGGGGCTCGGCAGCCTGAGGATCCATGTCCGCCGAGCCCCCCACGATGGCTCGGCCTCGGCATCTACAGGGCCGCTGCTCCCTACGACGTCATTGCACGGTGACCAGCACGTCGCTCGCCATGTCCTGCATCAAGCTGTACTAGAGCCCCACGACGCACAAAATCGAGTATGATCGGCGCGTCACTTCTGCACGACAAGGATGGGGCCACTCCATCGACCATACCACAACAGTGGCCGGCTACAGGGCTCGGACACGCCACCCCATTTACAGAAGCGCTATGTAGCAACCTATGTACGGTCCCAGTTCTCCCTTAGGGTATAAAAGGGAGGGACCGGGGCCATTTCTAGGGGGGAAGAAAGAGGAACACACCGCTAGAACTATGCACTCCTACGCTGCTTGGGAACAACGCCTCAAGTAGCCCGCACCACCCACGCCGAGACCTGGGGCTAGATCCCTCTCTCACCTAGCTTGTAACCCCCTACTACGAGCACTTCGGTGCAAGGAATACAAGATCGATCTCTCGGACTGGACGTAGGGCCTCGATTGCCTGAACCAGTATAAACCTTGTGTCTCTTTGCATCACCATCCGGGATTAGGGGCACACAGCACAAATTCACTTATTGGTTGAGGGACCCCTGGTTCCAAAGCACCGACATGTGCTAACCACTATGCACATGGTTGACGCCCATGCCTCACTGAGCTGCCAACTCCTGCTCCAAGGACAACGCAGCATGGGGAGCCACGTCAGGGCTACTATGGCCTCGGAATCAGTACCCAGGACCAATAATTCCCCTCCAAGGCCTCGGCAGTTTGCTTCAGGGGCTCGGCAGCCTGAGGACCCATGTCCGCCGAGGCCCCCCGCGATGCCTTGGCCTCGGCACCTACAGAGCCACAGCTCCCTACGACGTCATCACACGATGACCTGCACGTCGCCCGGACTAGGCAGGGGTTACCCGCCACTGTACTAACCACCATGCACATGGTGGACGCCCATGCCTCACTGTGCTGCCAACTCCTGCTCCGAGGACAACGCAGCGTGGGGAGCCACGTCTGGGCTACTGTGGCCTCAGAATCAGTACCCAGGTCCAATAACTCCCCCCAAGGCCTCGGCAGTTTGCTTCAGGGGCTCGGCAGCCTGAGGATCCATGTCCGCCGAGCCCCCCATGATGGCTCGGCCTCGGCATCTGCAGGGCCGCTGCTCCCTACGACGTCATTGCACGGTGACCAGCACGTCGCCCGCCATGTCCTGCATCAAGCTGTACTAGAGCCCCACGACGCACAAAATCGAGTATGACCGGCGCGTCACTTCTGCACGACAAGGACGGGGCCACTCCATCGACCATACCACAACAGTGGCTGGCTACAGGGCTCGGACACACCACCCCATTTATAGAAGCGCTATGTAGCAACCTATGTACGGTCCCAGTTCTCCCTTAGGGTATAAAAGGGAGGGACCGGGGCCATTTCTAGGGGGGAAGAAAGAGGAACACACCGCTAGAACTACACACTCCTACGCTACTTGGGAACAACGCCTCAAGTAGCCCGCACCACCCACGCCGAGACCTAGGGCTAGATCCCTCTCTCACCTAGCTTGTAACCCCCTACTACGAGCACTCTGGTGCAAGGAATACAAGATCGATCTCTTGGACTGGACGTAGGGCCTCGATTGCCTGAACCAGTATAAACCTTGTGTCTCTTTGCATCACCATCCGGGATTAGGGGCACGCAGCACAAATTCACTCGTTGGTTGAGGGACCGACAGTTGGCGCGCCAGGTAGGGGGCGCTGCGTGTCAGCTTCGTCATCCTAGCAAGTTTCGGATGGCAGACCCCGTACGACCATTGCGCCTCGGCACCATAGTTTGGTTCGGGAGCCTAGAGTTCATATCTCTAGGGCATGAGTACGACATGGTGCTCCTCACCCCTCGAGCCCCACCATCCGACGATGAAGTCGCGCCCCGGCAGCCCAGGCGCAGGCGGCGCCCGGGCGGCCGCTCTCGCCACGCTCGCCAGGCGCGACGCGAGCAAGGCCACCCCGACGCTACGCGAGCCCGGGGCGGCACGCCACTCCCCGCCGATACCCTACGACCAGCTGTTGGTACGGGGTCCCTGGCTGGGGACCTGTCTGGCCTAAGCATGGACGAAGGAAAATCGCCGGTGGCTCACGGCGATGCCCAGTCGTCTAGCTCCGCTCCACCACTCCTTGAAGAGCCGACCCCGGTGGGGCAGAATATGGGGACGGCACCGTCCCCATACCCCTTTGGGTTGAGAAATGCCGCCGCCTCTTACGCCTACGCTTATGCTGCCACTCACGAGCACCCCTCGAAACACCGCCAGCGCTTCGCTCCCGACCTAAGCATCCGCTCCGACTCCTCAAACGAGGACGAGGCATGGCCCGGGGTGGATTTCTCTGAACTCCACAACCCTGGGGCTTTGCGCCAATTCTTGGCTGCAAGCGACTACTGCCTCGGCTACTTTGACTCTAACGATGAAGGGACTTATGATCCATCTCGTGCGTGCTTCCACGTCAGGCTCGGGATGCCAAGGGCGGGCGAAGAGGACGAGAGGACAGGCAACCATTCCCCACCCCGGGCAGGGGCGGGCGACGCCACACCTTCGCGTCTCGAAGCCCCGGCAGCACGGAACGAGAATCCCCTTCGTGGGGGACATCGACGCCCAGACCTGGAGCAGCTCCGCGAGCTTCAAGCCAAGGTCAAACAAGACCGACTCCTTCTGCAATGGCTTCGGGACACTCTCGAGTAGGAGCAGCAAGGGCGTGGTGAGGGCGGAGGAGCCCGAGGGAGGGCCCGCAACGTCCATCACCGCATCAACGACAACGAGGGGGGAGAGCCACCCCCAATCTTTAATCGCGCTAGCTAGAATGTTGCAGCGGTTGCGATGCTGGTCCGAGCGATGCCCGAGCCCTCCACCACCAAGGGGCGACAGGTCCGCGGAGAGCTCCGCGACCTCCTCGAGACCGCAGCGGTGCAGCAGGCCAAAAGTTCCGCCTCCCGCCGGTGCGGAGGCACTTCGGAGCAACCCACAGCGCAACCTCGCCAGGGCCAGGATGCCTCGGTCCGTCCCAAGGCCGCTCGCACGCCGACGGTCAACAGGGCCCCCTCGGTACGCGATCGACCTAGAGACCAACGCGAGGCACGGGGCGACCACGAAGTAGTTGGCAGGCGACGGTGGCACGACGACGGAGCCGCCTGGGGCTACCACCCACACCGAGGCGGTCGCTACGACAGCGGTGAGGACTGCAGTCCTTCCCCTGAGCCGCCAGGCCCTCGGGTCTTCAGCAGGGCCATCCGCGCGGCTCCTTTCCCCGCCCGGTTCCGACAGCCGGCCAATCTCGCGAAGTATAGCGGCGAGACCAACCCGGAGCTCTGGCTCGCCGATTACCGCCTGGCCTGCCAGCTAGGTGGCGCGGACGATGACCTGCTCATCATCCGCAATCTCCCTCTGCTCTTGTCGGACTCGGCACGAGCCTGGCTCGAGCATCTCCCTCCCTCGCAAATCCACGACTGGCGTGACTTGGTTAGGATCTTCGTCGGGAACTTCCAGGGCACTTACGTATGCCCTAGGAATTCCTGGGATCTTAAGAGCTGCCGTCAGAAGCCAGACGAGTCTCTCCGAGACTTCATCCAGCGCTTCTCCAAACAATGCACCGAGCTACCCAGCGTCGGCGACTCGAAGATCGTCCAGGCTTTCCTCTCCGGCACCACTTGTCGGGACTTGGTCCGAGAGTTAGGACGCAACGTCCCGCGCTCTGCTGCCACGCTCCTCGACATCGCCACTAGCTTCGCCTCAGGGGAAGAGGCTGTCGGAGCCATCTTCCCCAACGCCGATTCCAAGGGTAAGCGGAGGGAAGAGGCCCCCGTGGCCTTAGCCTCCCACCTCCCTAAGAAAAAGAAGAAGGGTCGCCCAGGAAAGCAGGAGGTCCTCGAGGCCGTCCATATCGCCACAATAGATCGCAGGAATCCCTGAGGCCCCCGTGGCCCTGGGCTATTCGACGACATGCTGAAGAAGCCCTGCCCTTACCATCAAGGTCTGGTGAAGCATGCTCTCGAGGATTGCACCATGCTGCGGCGCTACTACGCCAGGCTCGGGCTCCCCGACGACGACGCCAAGTAGAAGGGCACCGGCGGTCGGAACAAGGACAAGGACGACGGGTTCCCCGAGGTACGCAACGCTTTCATGATCTTCGGTGGGCCCTCGGCATGCCTTACGGCACGGCAACACAAGAGGGAACGCCGAGAAGTCTTCTCGATCAAAGTGGCCACCCCCTAGTACCTCAACTGGTCCTGAGAGGCGATCACCTTCGATCGAGGTGACCACCCCGACCGTATTCCGAATCCCGGGCAGTACCCGCTGGTCATCGACCCGATCATCGGCAACACCCGACTCTCCAAGGTGTTGATGGACGGAGGCAGCGGCCTCAACATCCTCTACGCCAACACCCTGGAGCTCTTGGAGATCGATTGGTCGAGGCTACGAGGCGACGTTGCACCCTTCCACGGCATCATGCCGGGGAGGCGCACGCAACCCCTCGGGCGCATCGACCTTCCCGTCTGCTTTGGCACCCCTTCCAACTACCGTAAGGAAGTCCTCACCTTTGAAGTAGTCGGGTTCGGGGGAGCCTACCACGCCATCCTGGGGCGACCATGCTACGCCAAGTTCATGGCAGTGCCCAACTATACCTACCTCAAGCTCAAGATGCCAGGCCCTAATGGTGTCATCACAATCGAATCCACGTACAAACATGCATACGACTGCGACGTCGAGTGCATCGAGTACGCCGAGGCTCTTGCGGAGGCCGAGACCCTCATCGCCCACCTAGACCAGCTCAGTGGTGAGGTGCCTGACTCCAAGCGTCGCGCGGGGGCATTCGAGCCCGCTGAAACCATCAAACTCATCCCAGTCGACCCCGCATGCCCCGACGACCGGGCGCTGAAGATCAGCGCCACCCTCGACATCAAATAGGAAGCCGTGCTCATCGACTTTCTCCGTGCGAACGCCGACATTTTTGCATGGAGTCCCTCGGACATGCCGGGCGTACCGAGGGAAGTCGCCGAGCATGCCCTGGACATCCGGGCTGGATCTAGACCGGCGAGGCAACGCCTACGCCGCTTCGACGAAGAAAAGCGCAGGGCCATTGGGGAGGAGGTACATAAGCTCTTGGCGGCCGGGTTCATCAAGGAAGTATCCCACCCAGAGTGGTTGGCTAACCCCGTTTTAGTCAAGAAGAAAAATGGGAAATGGAGGATGTGTGTAGACTACACCGGTCTGAATAAAGCCTGTCCAAAGGTCCCCTTCCCATTACCTCGAATCGATCAGATCGTTGATTCCACCGCAGGGTGCGAGACCCTGTCTTTCCTCGATGCGTACTCCGGATACCATCAGATCAAGATGAAAGAGTCCGACCAGCTCGCGACTTCCTTCATCACACCGTTTGGCATGTACTGCTATGTGACGATGCCCTTCGGCCTCAGAAACGCGGGTGCCACGTACCAGCGGTGCATGACCCAGGTCTTTGGCGACAACATTGGGCAGACCATCGAGGCCTACGTAGACGACATCGTGGTCAAAACCAGAAAGGCCGAAAATCTCATGAATGACTTGAGGGTGACCTTCAAATGCCTTAGAGAGAAGGGCATCAAGCTCAACCCCGAGAAGTGCATGTTCGGGGTCCCGCGAGGCATGCTCTTGGGATTCATAGTCTCGGAACGCAGCATTGAGGCCAACCCAGAGAAGGTCTCAGCTATAACTAGCATGGGACCAATCAGAGACCTCAAGGGAGTACAGAGGGTCATGGGATGCCTTGCGGCCCTAAGTCGCTTCATCTCGCGCCTCGGCGAAAAAGGCCTGCCCCTGTACCGCCTCTTGAGAAAGTCCGAGCGCTTTTTTTGGACCACCGAGGCTGAGGAAGCCCTCGCCAGGCTCAAAGCACTGCTGACCAACCCCCCTGTCCTAGTACCGCCCACCGAGGGCGAGCACCTCTTGCTCTATGTCACCACGACGACCCAAGTGGTCAGCGCAGCCGTAGTAGTCGAGAGGCAGGAGAAGGGACATGCTCTACCCGTCCAACGACCTGTTTACTTCATCAGCGAAGTGCTCTCCGAAACTAAGACGCGTTACCCCCACATCCAGAAGCTGGTTTACACCGTAGTCTTGGCTCGACGCAAGCTGCGTCACTACTTCGAGTCCCACCCGGTGACTGTGGTGTCGTCTTTTCCTCTGGGAGAGATAATCCAAAACCGAGAGGCCTCGGGTAGAGTAGCCAAGTGGGCTGTCGAACTCATGGGGGAAACCTTGTCCTTCGCGCCTCGGAAAGTGATCAAATCACAGGTCCTGTCTGACTTTGTAGCCGAATGGACCGACACACAGCTGCCACCCGTTCAGATCCAATCAGAATGCTGGACCATGTACTTCGATGGGTCTCTGATGAAGACTGGAGCTGGCGCGGGCCTGCTCCTAGTCTCGCCCCTCGGAGTACACATGCGCTACATGATCCGGCTTCACTTCGCCGCCTCCAACAATGTCACCGAATACGAGGCCCTCATCAACGGCCTGCAAGTCGCCATCGAACTTGGAGTACGACGTCTCGACGTACGGGGTGATTCGCAGCTCGTCGTCGATCAGGTGATGAAGGAGTCAAGCTGCCATGACCCCAAAATGAAGGCGTACTGCGCGATGGCACGTCGCCTGGAGAACAAGTTCGATGGTCTCGAACTCAACCACGTTGCACGAAAGTTCAACGAGGCCGCGGACGAACTAGCAAAGATGGTGTCGGCACGGACCCCGGTCCCCCAAACGTCTTCACCAGAGACCTCCACAAGCCATCCGTTGACTACGCCTCAGCGATGGAAGAGGGCCCATCAGCCGAGCCCACCATAGGGCCCGAGGCCCCCTCTGCCATCGAGACCTCGCCCGCCGAGCCCGAGGCCATGGCGATTGACGCAGAGCCTCCCAAAGCCGACCAAGGAACGGACTGGCGAGTCCCTTTCCTTGATCAACTCGTTCGAGGAGAACTACCTGCTGACAGTACCAAAGCCCGACGGCTTGCGCGATGCGCCAAGACTTACGCCCTCTGTGACGGCGAGTTGTATAGGCGTAGCCCATCTGGTTTTCTCCAACGATGCATCACCACCGAGGCTGGCCAATGCTTACTTTGGGACTTGCACGCGGGAGTCTACGGGCACCACGCGGCACCTCGGGCGCTTGTAGGTAACACCTTCCGCCAAGGTTTCTATTGGCCAACGGCGGTGGCCGACGCCACGAAGCTAGTACGCTCCTGCGAGGGATGCCAGTACTACGCTCGACAGATGCACCTTCCGGCCCAAGCCCTCCAAACCATCCCCATCACATGGCCATTCGCTGTGTGGGGGCTGGACCTGGTTGGGCCTCTGCAGAAGGCACCCGGGGGCCATACCCATCTGCTGGTAGCTATCGACAAATTCTCCAAATGGATCAAGGCTCGTCCGATCGCTCAGATCAAATCCGAGCAAGCGGTGCTGTTCTTTACCGATATCATCCACAGGTTCAGGGTTCCTAACACCATCATCACTGACAATGGGACACAATTCACCGGACGCAAGTTCCAAACGTTCTGCGACGACCACCACATCCGAGTGGCTTGGTCGGCCGTAGGGCACCCGAGGACAAATGGCCAAGTAGAGCGTGCCAACGGCATGATCCTACAAGGCCTTAAGCCAAGAATATTCAACCAATTGAAGAAGTTTGGCAAGAAATGGCTTGCCGAACTCCCGTCAGTCATCTGGAACCTAAGAAATACCCCAAGCCGAGCCACGGGATTCACACCGTTCTTCCTAGTCTATGGAGCCGAGGCCATCCTCCCCACTGACTTAGAATACGGTTCCCCGAGGCTACAGGCGTACAACGAGCAAAGCAACCGCACTGCCCGCGAAGACACCCTTGACCAACTGGAGGAAGCCCGAGATGTCGCGCTGCTACACTCAGCCAAGTACCAGCAAGCCCTACGGCGCTACCAAGCCCAGCGCGTCCAAAGCCGAGACCTAAAGGTGGGCGACCTGGTGCTGAGACGGAGGCAGAGCAACAAGGGCCGCCACAAGCTGACCCCACCCTGGGAAGGGCCGTACATCGTCGCTCAAGTGCTGAAGCCCGGGACCTATAAATTGGCCAACGAGAAGGGCAAAATCTTCACAAACGCTTGGAACATAGAACAGCTACGTCGTTTCTACCCTTAAATTTCCAAACGTTGTTTACATTGTTTCTCGAAATACAATAAAGAAGCGTTCTTAGTTGTTATAATCTTTCGAGGAACCCCCCTTATAGACAAGTCGATTGTATAGAACCTAAGGACCGTACGATCGTCTCAAAGGCAAAAAGGCCGGCCGAGCCGTGAGAACGGCCTACGCCTCCGGGCTATGGCAGCTCCCTCACCACCTTTTCACCCAAAGGACAGCGTAGGCTCCGAGGAAGTTCTATGCAGAGAGCTTGTCTATCAATAGGGGCTCGACGTCACAATAGCGCTATAAGGGAGACTCGGCTCTGCCTCTACAAAGCCGAGCCTCCCACGGGGGCTAAAAAGGGGAAACCCCCTAAGTCCCGAAACCCCCTAAGTCTCGAACACCGTTTGTTAATGGTCTTTCAAAAAATTTCTATGCCAAACTCTCTCGCGCTCCGATGGGACCTTCACAAGAAACCCAAAGACCAAAAGTTTGTCTGGAGGCCAAAGGGCCGGTCGAGTCATGAGAATGGCCTACGCCTCTGGGCTACGGCAGCTCCCTCACCACCCTTCGCCGAAGGACGGCTTAGGTCCCGAGGGATTTCTTTGCGGGTTCCCAAGATCGAGACAGAGGGCACAGGCTCGGAAGTAGAACAGAAAACGGTTAAAAGACGCACATACACAAATACTTTAAAAGGCCTCGACGGCCACAAAAACGTCATGATACGGCAACTAACTCAATTCGGTTACATGGCCCCTTTTGGCCTAGGTCAAAGCTCAAGGATCGGTGGCCAGCGCAGGAGGGACCACCTCTTCTTCAAATAGACCAGCCAGCGCCGTGCCAGGTGCCTCGGCCGCCTCCAACAGCTTCACGACCTCCGCATTAGCCTCCTCGTCATCTTCTGGCAACACATAGCCGTCGCTGACAGCCTCGAGGTTGATGGTGTAGTGCGAGGAGATGACGGCCAGGGCGTGCTTGACACCCGTGTGCAACGCCCCCCGGAGCCTCTCGTGGACGCGGCCGCTCAATGCAATCAGGCGGCTCCCAAGGGAGCTAGCTGATTGGACCTCCTCGACGTCTAGGGCCTCGCAGGCGGTACGGATAGCGCTGCGCAGCGCCTCGTGCTCCCGGACCTCAACATCCAGCGCCGCTTGCGCTGCGACAGAGGCCTCAGCCGCCTGGGAAGCCTCTTTCTCCAGATCTACATCGCAACGAGGGGTCAGGAGTCAAACGCGAACTGGAACAAATGGAACAAGGAACACGGTTCAGCGGAACTTACCCTCGGCCTTGTTCTTCCAGGCTAGGACCTCGACCCAAGAGGCCTTGACCGCCTTGGTAGCCTCTGCCAAGGCGACTCTCGTCGCCTGATGCTCACTCTGCTCCGCACCCAGCTGCCCAGCTGTGGCCTTCGCAGAGGCCGTCGCTTCTTGGGCCCGAGACCTGAAGGAGTCTCGCTCCTCCTCTAGTTCCTTGATCTTCACCACCAAGGGGGCAGCCTACCCCTTAGCCATGACCAGCTCGGCCTGAAGGTCAGCACAACGAAGGCGGAGGTCCTCCACTTCCGCACTCCGCGCCGACAAAAGCCCCTGGGCATCGGCAAGCAGGCCCTTCTGCCGCCGGAGCTAGTCCCAGATATCCCTCTCCCTTCATAGGAACACCGATTTCCCAAGGGACCGGGTCTCGAGCTCCTATAAAGGTAAGAAACACGCGTCAAAACACTGCGAGGGGACTCGAAGAGAAAACAACTCGGCACGGGAGAGGAAAGTACTTACCTGGGTGACACCGGGCAAGTCCCGTCCCATAATAGTCATCGCCGTCTACAGCGACCGCACTGCCAGTTGGCGGTACTGCTCGAGGGTATCCCACCGCCCCCCCTCTGCGATATCTTCAAGGGCGAACACAGGCTCCCCCTCGGGATCAGCCTGGTTCCGCCAAAAAACACGCGGGAAGTTCCACCCATGGGGCTCGGGCCGTAGCCGGGCAAGGGCCGAACTCCCCTCGACGGGATCTGGGACCGGCTGCTCCGCGGTACTGGCCGCCTCGATGTCCGCCGCCTCCTTCCCTCGGGAAGAATCATCAGACGAGATTGTCTGAACCAGGGGCGGCGCCAAAATTTGCTCCGTCTCCACCTCCATCGCCTCGGCCTCAACGAACCTAGGGGCTCTGGCCTCCGCCATCTCTACCTCGGTGGCCCCGGCGTCCACCGCCCTAGCTTCGGAGGTCTTGGGGGCTCCAGCCTCACCCTCAATGGCCTCGGCAATGGTGGACGCCCCAGCCTCCTTCGCCCCAAGACCCGCGACATCGCGAGGCGTGGGCTCCTCCTCCTCCACTCGCTCCGCGGCCGCCTCGGCACCCTTTTCCTAGGCAGCCGCCTCCTCCGAAATGGCCCTGCCCGACGCTGCACCACGCTGCATGCCGGCCTGCGCCTCCACTGCCTGATGGGCGGAGGAGCTAACATTCACCTTGAGCGCCTTACGGGGCGCCAAGGGAGGATCTTCCACCAGGTGCGTCTGGCTGGAAGCAAAGACACTCCCAAGGTCAGCATGCGACCGAGGGGCAAACAAGAAGTACTACGGACTCCACCAGAAAAAACGCTTACCGCGAACGGGGATGCAGCCGCTTTGACACCGCCAGCCTCCTCTGCAACGGCGGCGGTGGTGGCAGCAGCGCGGCCTCGGTGTCCACCGGTGCCAACTGGCCTCCGTCGGGCCCCGGCACCTCCTCGACCCTTCGCGGAGACAATGGGGTCGCCCCCACCGTCGCCCGCTCCACCTCCACCATCGAACCCATCGGGCTGACGGCACGCTCCTCCGACACCCGCGCCTCGGGTGTGTCGGCCTCGGCCCCGGGACACCTCCTCCTCCTGGGAGCGTCAGGCTCCTTGCCGGCGCCCCAGGCACCATCTCCCTAATGTCGGGGAGGTGTTCCAGGCAGGCCGTCCCCACCTCGCGCCCGCTGCCGTCGCCCGAAGAATCTGACATCGACGACGAGGGAGACGGCTCCAACGGGAGACCGTCGAGCTTCTGACGCCGGTGACGGGCGTCCAGCTTTTCACGCGCGAGGAGCTTCTTCGTGCACTTCGCCTCCTTGGCATCTTTCTTCTTCTTCTCCTCCTCGGCACGCGCCCTGTTCATGGATCGCCGCTGGGCGTCCTTGGGAACGGGCGGCGGGGAGCCTCGCACGTCTCTTATCCCCTATGGGAACAACGAAGTAAGACAACAGACAAAAAAAAAGTGAAAAACAAGAAGGCCGCGAAAGCCTCGACAACATCCAACTTACCAGCGAGACATACCCCCGCGACGGGCGCATCGGGAACGGCATCAAATCGTCAATCTTCGGCTTCCCGTCTACCGCCTCTCTCACCCGACGCAGGGTCTCGTCATCGGTAAGGGCGAAGGCGGACATCTTGACACCAGCGATCGGATCGCCCGGCGTCATCTCGAACAGCCGCTGCCGCCGGGCCATCAGCGGCAACACCCTCCGGCGGTGAAAAGCCGCCACGACCATGGCCGCCGAAAGGCCGTGGTCACGCAGCTTCCCCAAGGCCCTCAAGAGCAGTTCCAGCCTAGGCTGATCGGCCTTGACGACGCCGTATCCCTATTTCTCTGGTTGACTCTCTACAACCCGCCCGATATAAGGGGGAAGTCCTCCGCCGTCGTTGCGGAGGTAGAACCAGCCGTCATACCAACAACGGTTGGATGATGACAGCTGGGCCAGGATGTAGAGGGACTGCCGGTCTTGGCGTACGTGAAGGGTGCAGTCGCCGGCCCTCTGCACCTTCTGAGCCCCCACGTTCCCCCTGGCTTGGTGGTGAACGTCGCTCGGAACAAGTGGAGCCACAACTCCCAGTGGGGAGCGATCCCCAAGTACCCCTCATAGACGGCGACAAAGATGGCCGCCTACGCGATGGAGTTGGGGCTGAAATTGTGAAGCTCCACACCATAGTAGTGCGGGAGCACCCGCATGAAGTTATCCACCGGCGACCCGAGGCCTCGCTCGTGGAAGACGATGAAGCTCACCACATAGCCGTCGCGCGGCCTCGGCTCCGACTCGTTCCCCGGAGCAATCCACTCCGGCTCGTCAGGGTCGGTGATCGGGCGAAGAAGACCGGCCTCCACGAGCGACTACAGCTTCTCCTCGGTGACGTCGGACCGCTCCCAGGGATCCGCCGGGAGGATGACGGGACCACCAGCCATTGCGCGGCGGAGGACGCTGCTACGGCGGTAATCTCTCTCCCTCTCTCTTTCAGTCTCTCACCCTCGCCCTTCTCCTCCCTGGCGCTCTATGCTCTCAGCAACGGCACGGAGGCAGCAAAGGCGAATGCGGAAAAGGTAAGAAGGGGAAGGGCGAGGTTCTTTGCGTATTTATGCAGGGACAAGACGAAACCGCCGGGCGACAAAATCGGGGAAGTTTCCCCCAAAAGATCCGGCGCGGTTATCCAGATCCGGTTTTACCGCCCACGCGCCCACTCCCTCCTCATTAAATCATGCGTGCAGATACGTCCCGTCGGCTGATGCCACGTCGCGTCCAACCGCAGCAGCAGCAGGCGCCGTTTCGCCTCCCTGAAAAAGTCGCCTCAAAAGACGCGCCTGCCGTTATTAGCCGTAGGGAGAGAAATAACCCCCCTGATTCCTTTCAGGCAAAGGAACTGGGCACCGAGCCCGCTACGGTCCAGGGGTTCGAAGGCTGGGCCCTTAGGGGTTTCGACAGCCGCCCCAGGGCAACAGAGTCAAGGGCGACTACGGGCGAGCCTATACGAGGCCGAGGCCCAAGCAAGCGAAATGCTTGGGACGCCCTGTGTCGTGTCCGAGACCGGTAGGGAGGTCTCCGAATGGGATCCCACCGTAGGGAGGCACCGAGCCACCGAGGCCTAGCGAACGGCCTCGGCACCCACTAGAGAAACCCTCCGGTACTCTTGGAGCGCGTCTCCGGACCGCTAGCCGACCCCCAGCGAACGGGGTACGGGCCTCCACTCGGACTTACCCGATAACAGCTCACCGGAAATGCCATCGCTCGCGCCCACCGAGGGTAGCGTGGCACATTCCACCCCTCCTTCCGAGCGAAAAGGAAGCGCGAGGGTCGAGTAAAAAGTCAGGAGAATCCCTGACGGCCCTCTTGCTCCACGCAGAGGCTAAGGGACTCTTCCTGCAAAAACATTGCCAAGGCCCAGCGACTTAGGCTCGCACACGAGGGGGCTCGGCAAAACAAACCCTCCTTCCGAGCGAAAAGGAAGCGCGAGGGTCGTTCAAAAAGCCAGAAGAGCTCCTGATGGCCCTCTTGCTCCGTGCAGAGGCTAGGGAGCTCCTTCTGCAAAAGACACCGAGACCCCGCGACCTAGGCTTGCACCCGAGGGGGGCTCGGCAGACAGACCCTCACGCGCGAGGGGCAAACCAAAAAGCCAGGGGGACCTCTGATCGCTCTCTCGCTCCGCGCGAGAGACTCGGGGGCTCCTCCTGCAACTTTGCCGAGACCTAGCGGCTCAAACTCGCACACGAGTGGGCTCGGCAAACAGCCCTCCCATCCGAGCGAAAAGGACATGCGGGGGACGGACAAAAAAGTCGGGAGGACCCCTGACCGCCCTCTCGCTCCGTGCGGAGGCTCAGGGGCTCTTCCCGCACCCAAGATAAAGACAAAGCGACCCAAGCCCGTTACGGTCCAGGGGTTCGAAGGCTGGGCCCCCAAGGGTTTCGACAGCTACCCTAGGGCAAAAGAGTTAGGGACGACTATGGGCGAGCCTGTACGGGCGCGCCCTGTGTCGTGTCTAAGACCGGCAGGGAGGTCTTCGAATGGGATCCCACCGTAGGGAGGCACCGAGCCACCGAGGCCCAGCGAACGGCCTCGGCACCCACTAGAGAAACCCTCCGGTACTCTTGGAGCACGTCTCCGGACCGCTAGCCGACCCCCAACGAACGGGGTACGGCCCTCCACTCGGACTTACCCGATAATAGCTCACCGGAAATGCCATCGCTTGCGCCCACCGAGGGTAGCGTGGCACATTCCACCCCTCCTTCCGAGCGAAAAGGAAGCGCGAGGGTCGAGTAAAAAGTCAGGAGAATCCCTGATGGCCCTCTTGCTCCGCGCAGAGGCTAAGGGACTCTTCCTGCAAAAACATTGCCAAGGCCCAGCGACTTAGGCTCGCACACGAGGGGGCTCGGCAAAACAAACCCTCCTTCCAAGCGAAAAGGAAGCGCGAGGGTCGTTCAAAAAGCCAGAAGAGCTCATGATGGCCCTCTTGCTCCGTGCAGAGGCTAGGGAGCTCCTTCTGCAAAAGATGCCGAGACCCCGCGACCTAGGCTCGCACCCGAGGGGGGCTCGGCAGACAGACCCTCACGCGCGAGGGGCAAACCAAAAAGGCAGGGGGACCTCTGATCGCTCTCTCGCTCCGCGCGAGAGACTCGGGGGCTCCTCCTGCAACTTTGCCGAGACCCAGCGGCTCAAGCTCGCACACGAGTGGGCTCGGCAAATAGCCCCCCGTCCGAGCGAAAAGGACGTGCGAGGGACGGACAAAAAAGTCGGGAGGACCCCTGACCGCCCTCTCGCTCCGTGCGGAGGCTCGGGGGCTCTTCCGGCACCCAAGATAAAGACAAAGCGACCCAAGCCCGTTACGGTCCAGGGGTTCGAAGGCTGGGCCCCCAAGGGTTTCGACAGCTGCCCCAGGGCAAAAGAGTCAGGGACGACTACGGGCGAGCCTGTACGGGCGCGCCCTGTGTCGTGTCCGAGACCGGCAGGGAGGTCTCCGAATGGGATCCCACCATAGGGAGGCACCGAGCCACCGAGGCCCAGCGAACGGCCTCGGCACCCACTAGAGAAACCCGCCGGTACTCTTGGAGCGCGTCTCCGGACCGCTAGCCGACCCCCAGCGAACGGGGTACGGGCCTCCACTCAGACTTACCCGATAACAGCTCACCAGAAATGCCATCGCTCGCGCCCACCGAGGGTAGCGTGGCACATTCCACCCCTCCTTCTGAGCGAAAAGGAAGTGCGAGGGTCGAGTAAAAAGTCAGGAGAATCCCTGACGGCCCTCTTGCTCCACGCAGAGGCTAAGGGACTCTTCCTGCAAAAACATTGCCAAGGCCCAGCGACTTAGGCTCGCACACGAGGGGGCTCGACAAAACAAACCCTCCTTCCGAGCGAAAAGGAAGCGCGAGGGTCGTTCAAAAAGCCAGAAGAGCTCCTGACGGCCCTCTTGCTCCGTGCAGAGGCTAGGGAGCTCCTTCTGCAAAAGACACCGAGACCCCGCGACCTAGGCTTGCACCCGAGGGGGGCTCGGCAGACAGACCCTCACGCGCGAGGGGCAAACCAAAAAGGCAGGGGGACCTCTGATCGCTCTCTCGCTCCGCGCGAGAGACTCGGGGGCTCCTCCTGCAACTTTGCCGAGACCCAGCGGCTCAAGCTCGCACACGAGTGGGCTCGGCAAACAGCCCTCCCATCCGAGCGAAAAGGACATGCGGGGGACGGACAAAAAAGTCGGGAGGACCCCTGACCGCCCTCTCGCTCCGTGCGGAGGCTCGGGGGCTCTTCCCGCACCCAAGATAAAGACAAAGCAACCCAAGCCCGTTACGGTCCAGGGGTTCGAAGGCTGGGCCCCCAAGGGTTTCGACAGCTGCCCTAGGGCAAAAGAGTTAGGGATGACTACGGGCGAGCCTGTACGGGCGCGCCCTGTGTCGTGTCCAAGACCGGCAGGGAGGTCTTCGAATGGGATCCCACCGTAGGGAGGCACCGAGCCACCGAGGCCCAGCGAACGGCCTCAGCACCCACTAGAGAAACCCTCCGGTACTCTTGGAGCGCGTCTCCGGACCGCTAGCCGACCCCCAACAAACGGGGTACGGGCCTCCACTCGGACTTACCCGATAACAGCTCACCGGAAATGCCATCGCTTGCGCCCACCGAGGGTAGCGTGGCACATTCCACCCCTCCTTCCGAGCGAAAAGGAAGCGCGAGGGTCGAGTAAAAAGTCAGGAGAATCCCTGATGGCCCTCTTGCTCTGCGCAGAGGCTAAGGGACTCTTCATGCAAAAACATTGCCAAGGCCCAGCGACTTAGGCTCGCACACGAGGGGGCTCGGCAAAACCAACCCTCCTTCCGAGCGAAAAGGAAGCGCGAGGGTCGTTCAAAAAGCCAGAAGAGCTCATGACGGCCCTCTTGCTCCGTGCAGAGGCTAGGGAGCTCCTTCTGCAAAAGACGCCAAGACCCCGCGACCTAGGCTCGCACCCGAGGGGGGCTCGGCAGACAGACCCTCACGTGCGAGGGGCAAACCAAAAAGGCAGGGGGACCTCTGATCGCTCTCTCGCTCCGCGCGAGAGACTCGGGGGCTCCTCCTGCAACTTTGCCGAGACCCAGCGGCTCAAGCTCGCACATGAGTGGGCTCGGCAAACAGCCCCCCCTGTCCGAGCGAAAAGGACGTGCGAGGGACGGACAAAAAAGTCGGGAGGACCCCTAACCGCCCTCTCGCTCTGTGCGGAGGCTCGGGGGCTCTTCCCGCACCCAAGATAAAGACAAAGCGACCCAAGCCCGTTACGGTCCAGGGGTTCGAAGGCTGGGCCCCCAAGGGTTTCGACAGCTGCCCCAGGGCAAAAGAGTCAGGGACGACTACGGGCGAGCCTATACGGGTGCGCCCTGTGTCATGTCTGAGACCGGCAGGGAGGTCTCCGAATGGGATCCCACCGTAGGGAGGCACCGAGCCACCGAGGCCCAGCGAACGGCCTCGGCACCCACTAGAGAAACCCGCCGGTACTCTTGGAGCGCGTCTCCGGACCGCTAGCCGACCCCCAGTGAACGGGGTACGGGCCTCCACTCGGACTTACCCGATAACAGCTCACCGGAAATGCCATCGCTCGCGCCCACCGAGGGTAGCGTGGCACATTCCACCCCTCCTTCCGAGCGAAAAGGAAGCGCGAGGGTCGAGTAAAAAGTCAGGAGAATCCCTGACGGCCCTCTTGCTCCACGCAGAGGCTAAGGGACTCTTCCTACAAAAACATTGCCAAGGCCCAGCGACTTAGGCTTGCACACGAGGGGGCTCGGCAAAACAAACCCTCCTTCCGAGCGAAAAGGAAGCGCGAGGGTCGTTCAAAAAGCCAGAAGAGCTCCTGACGGCCCTCTTGCTCCGTGCAGAGGCTAGGGAGCTCCTTCTGCAAAAGACACCGAGACCCCGCGACCTAGGCTTGCACCCGAGGGGGGCTCGGCAGACAGACCCTCACGCGCGAGGGGCAAACCAAAAAGCCAGGGGGACCTCTGATCGCTCTCTCGCTCTGCGCGAGAGACTCGGGGGCTCCTCCTGCAACTTTGCCGAGACCCAGCGGCTCAAGCTCGCACACGAGTGGGCTCGGCAAACAGCCCTCCCATCCGAGCGAAAAGGACATGCGGGGGACGGACAAAAAAGTCGGGAGGACCCCTGACCGCCCTCTCGCTCCGTGCGGAGGCTCGGGGGCTCTTCCCGCACCCAAGATAAAGACAAAGCGACCCAAGCCCGTTACGGTCCAGGGGTTCGAAGGCTGGGCCCCCAAGGGTTTCGACAGCTGCCCTAGGGCAAAAGAGTTAGGGACGACTACGGGCGAGCCTGTACGGGCGCGCCCTGTGTCGTGTCCAAGACCGGCAGGGAGGTCTTCGAATGGGATCCCACCGTAGGGAGGCACCGAGCCACCGAGGCCCAGCGAACGGCCTCGGCACCCACTAGAGAAACCCTCCGGTACTCTTGGAGCGCGTCTCCGGACCGCTAGCCGACCCCCAATGAACGGGGTACGGGCCTCCACTCGGACTTACCTGATAACAGCTCACCGGAAATGCCATCGCTTGCGCCCACCGAGGGTAGCGTGGCACATTCCACCCCTCCTTCCGAGCGAAAAGGAAGCGCGAGGGTCGAGTAAAAAGTCAGGAGAATCCCTGATGGCCCTCTTGCTCTGCGCAGAGGCTAAGGGACTCTTCATGCAAAAACATTGCCAAGGCCCAGCGACTTAGGCTCGCACACGAGGGGGCTCGGCAAAACAAACCCTCCTTCCGAGCGAAAAGGAAGCGCGAGGGTCGTTCAAAAAGCCAGAAGAGCTCATGACGACCCTCTTGCTCCGTGCAGAGGCTAGGGAGCTCCTTCTGCAAAAGACGCCAAGACCCCGCGACCTAGGCTCGCACCCGAGGGGGGCTCGGCAGACAGACCCTCACGCGCGAGGGGCAAACCAAAAAGGCAGGGGGACCTCTGATCGCTCTCTCGCTCCGCGCGAGAGACTCGAGGGCTCCTCCTGCAACTTTGCCGAGACCCAGCGGCTCAAGCTCGCACATGAGTGGGCTCGGCAAACAGCCCCCCGTCCGAGCGAAAAGGACGTGCGAGGGACGGACAAAAAAGTCAGGAGGACCCCTGACCGCCCTCTCGCTCCGTGCGGAGGCTCGGGGGCTCTTCCTGCACCCAAGATAAAGACAAAGCGACCCAAGCCCGTTACGGTCCAGGGGTTCGAAGGCTGGGCCCCCAAGGGTTTCGACAGCTGCCCCAGGGCAAAAGAGTCAGGGACGACTACGGGCGAGCCTGTACGGGTGCGCCCTGTGTCGTGTCCGAGACCGGTAGGGAGGTCTCCGAATGGGATCCCACCGTAGGGAGGCACCGAGCCACCGAGGCCCAGCGAACGGCCTCGGCACCCACTAGAGAAACCCGCTGGTACTCTTGGAGCGCGTCTCCGGACCGCTAGCCGACCCCTAGTGAACGGGGTACGGGCCTCCACTCGGACTTACCCGATAACAGCTCACCGGAAATGCCATCGCTCGCGCCCACCGAGGGTAGCGTGGCACATTCCACCCCTCCTTCTGAGCGAAAAGGAAGCACGAGGGTCGAGTAAAAAGTCAGGAGAATCCCTGACGGCCCTCTTGCTCCACGCAGAGGCTAAGGGACTCTTCCTGCAAAAACATTGCCAAGGCCCAGCGACTTAGGCTCGCACACGAGGGGGCTCGGCAAAACAAACCCTCCTTCCGAGCGAAAAGGAAGCGCGAGGGTCGTTCAAAAAGCCAGAAGAGCTCCTGACGGCCCTCTTGCTCCGTGCAGAGGCTAGGGAGCTCCTTCTGCAAAAGACACCGAGACCCCGCGACCTAGGCTTGCACCCGTGGGGGGCTCGGCAGACAGACCCTCACGCGCGAGGGGCAAACCAAAAAGCCAGGGGGACCTCTGATCGCTCTCTCGCTCCACGCGAGAGACTCGGGGGCTCCTCCTACAACTTTGCCGAGACCCAGCGGCTCAAGCTCGCACACGAGTGGGCTCGGCAAACAGCCCTCCCATCCGAGCGAAAAGGACATGCGGGGGACGGACAAAAAAGTCGGGAGGACCCCTGACCGCCCTCTCGCTCCGTGCGGAGGCTCGGGGGCTCTTCCCGCACCCAAGATAAAGACAAAGCGACCCAAGCCCGTTACGGTCCAGGGGTTCGAAGGCTGGGCCCCCAAGGGTTTCGACAGCTGCCCTAGGGCAAAAGAGTTAGGGACGACTACGGGCGAGCCTGTACGGGCGCGCCCTGTGTCGTGTCCAAGACCGGTAGGGAGGTCTTCGAATGGGATCCCACCGTAGGGAGGCACCAAGCCACCGAGGCCCAGCGAACAGCCTTGGCACCCACTAGAGAAACCCTCCGGTACTCTTGGAGCGCATCTCCGGACCGCTAGCCGACCCCCAATGAACGGGGTACGGGCCTCCACTCGGACTTACCCGATAACAGCTCACCGGAAATGCCATCGCTTGCGCCCACCGAGGGTAGCGTGGCACATTCCACCCCTCCTTCCGAGCGAAAAGGAAGCGCGAGGGTCGAGTAAAAAGTCAGGAGAATCCCTGATGGCCCTCTTGCTCCGTGTAGAGGCTAAGGGACTCTTCCTGCAAAAACATTGCCAAGGCCCAGCGACTTAGGCTCGCACACGAGGGGGCTCGGCAAAACAAACCCTCCTTCCAAGCGAAAAGGAAGCGCGAGGGTCGTTCAAAAAGCCAGAAGAGCTCATGACGGCCCTCTTGCTCCGTGCAGAGGCTAGGGAGCTCCTTCTGCAAAAGACGCCGAGACCCCGCGACCTAGGCTCGCACCCGAGGGGGGCTCGGCAGACAGACCCTCACGCGCGAGGGGCAAACCAAAAAGGCAGGGGGACCTCTGATCGCTCTCTCGCTCCGCGCGAGAGACTCGGGGGCTCCTCCTGCAACTTTGCCGAGACCCAGCGGCTCAAGCTCGCACACGAGTGGGCTCGGCAAACAGCCCTCCCATCCGAGCGAAAAGGACATGCGGGGGACGGACAAAAAAGTCGGGAGGACCCCTGACCGCCCTCTCGCTCCGTGCGGAGGCTCGGGGGCTCTTCCCGCACCCAAGATAAAGACAAAGCGACCCAAGCCCGTTACGGTCCAGGGGTTCGAAGGCTGGGCCCCCAAGGGTTTCGACAGCTGCCCTAGGGCAAAAGAGTTAGGGACGACTACGGGCGAGCCTGTACGGGCGCGCCCTGTGTCGTGTCCAAGACCGGCAGGGAGGTCTTCGAATGGGATCCCACCGTAGGGAGGCACCGAGCCACCGAGGCCCAGCAAACGGCCTCGGCACCCACTAGAGAAACCCTCCGGTACTCTTGGAGCGCGTCTCCGGACCGCTAGCCGACCCCCAACGAACGGGGTACGGGCCTCCACTCGGACTTACCCGATAACAGCTCACCGGAAATGCCATCGCTTGCGCCCACCGAGGGTAGCGTGGCACATTCCACCCCTCCTTCCGAGCGAAAAGGAAGCGCGAGGGTCGAGTAAAAAGTCAGGAGAATCCCTGATGGCCCTCTTGCTCCGCGTAGAGGCTAAGGGACTCTTCCTGCAAAAACATTGCCAAGGCCCAGCGACTTAGGCTCGCACACGAGGGGGCTCGGCAAAACAAACCCTCCTTCCAAGCGAAAAGGAAGCGCGAGGGTCGTTCAAAAAGCCAGAAGAGCTCATGACGGCCCTCTTGCTCCGTGCAGAGGCTAGGGAGCTCCTTCTGCAAAAGACGCCGAGACCCCGCGACCTAGGCTCGCACCCGAGGGGGGCTCGGCAGACAGACCCTCACGCGCGAGGGGCAAACCAAAAAGGCAGGGGGACCTCTGATCGCTCTCTCGCTCCGCGCGAGAGACTCGGGGGCTCCTCCTGCAACTTTGCCGAGACCCAGCGGCTCAAGCTCGCACACGAGTGGGCTCGGCAAACAGCCCCCCCGTCCGAGTGAAAAGGACGTGCGGGGGACGGACAAAAAAGTCAGGAGGACCCCTGACCGCCCTCTCGCTCCGTGTAGAGGCTCGGGGGCTCTTCCCGCACCCAAGATAAAGACAAAGCGACCCAAGCCCGTTACGGTCCAGGGGTTCGAAGGCTGGGCCCCCAAGGGTTTCGACAGCTGCCCCAGGGCAAAAGAGTCAGGGACGACTACGGGCGAGCCTGTACGGGCGCGCCCTGTGTCGTGTCCGAGACCGGCAGGGAGGTCTCCGAATGGGATCCCACCATAGGGAGGCACCGAGCCATCGAGGCCCAGCGAACGGCCTCAGCACCCACTAGAGAAACCCGCCGGTACTCTTGGAGCATGTCTCCGGACCGCTAGCCGACCCCCAGCGAACGGGGTACGGGCCTCCACTCGGACTTACCCGATAACAGCTCACCGGAAATGCCGACGCTCGCGCCCACCGAGGGTAGCATGGCATCTTCCACCCCTCCTTCCGAGCGAAAAGGAAGCACGGGGGTCATACAAAAATCCCGAGGAACCCCTGACGGCCCTCTCGCTCCAGGCGGAGGCTAAGGGGCTCTTTCCACAGCATCGTCGAGGCCCTATGATCCGAACTCGCACCCATGGGCCCGGCAAACACAATGAAAACCCCTCACTCGAGAGAGAAAAAAACCCCTGAAGAAGTGAAATCACTCCTCCAGGGCCTCGGGGGCTACACCCGGCGGGTGCGCTCGCGCGCACCCACCGAAACCTCGAGTACAAAACACCGTCCCAACGGGAACTGTCGAGAGTCAATCATCGTCAAAACCTCAGGGGGAGCGCCTCCACTCCCCCCAAGGCTCGGGGGCTACTGTCGGATACCGTGAGAAGGGGTACCCTAAGCAAGACCCAAAAAACGACTGCTTAGACTTCATAAAGATCGAAACCAGCTAAACACCGCTGGCCTCGACCGATTCTCCGACTCGCCCGAGGCCCCCTCGCCGCTGGCCTCGGCCGATTCTCTGACTCGCCCGAGGCCCCCTCACCACTGACCTCGAGCAATTCCCCGCCAAAGGCCTCGGCCGGGCTACCGACCCTCCGTCTCACGCAAGGCGGGCTCGGCAGCACTCCGCTGCCCCTTCCTTCTCCCGTCCCTCTGACAAAATGTCATGTCGCATTAACTCAGCCAACTACTACCCCTGACATCGGCCGCATGCTCGGCACAGTATAGCAGAATGGCCGACGGGACAGGAGGCAGGACTGGGCAGGGGTTACCCGCCACTGTGCTAACCACTATGCACATGGTTGACGCCCATGCCTCACTGAGCTGCCAACTCCTGCTCCAAGGACAACGCAGCATGGGGAGCCACGTCAGGGCTACTGTGGCCTCGGAATCAGTACCCAGGACCAATAATTCCCCTCCAAGGCCTTGGCAGATTGCTTCAGGGGCTCGGCAGCCTGAGGACCCATGTCCGCCGAGGCCCCCCGCGATGGCTTGGCCCCAGCACCTACAGAGCCACAGCTCCCTACGACGTCATCACACGATGACCTGCACGTCGCTCGGACTGGGTAGGGGTTACCCGCCACTGTACTAACCACCATGCACATGGTGGACGCCCATGCCTCACTGTGCTGCCAACTCCTGCTCCGAGGACAACGCAGCGTGGGGAGCCACGTCTGGGCTACTGTGGCCTCGGAATCAGTACCCAGGTCTAATAACTCCCCTAAGGCCTCGGCAGTTTGCTTCAGGGGCTTGGCAGCCTGAGGATCCATGTCCGCCGAGCCCCCCACGATGGCTTGGCCTTAGCATCTGCAGGGCCGCTGCTCCCTATGACGTCATTGCACGGTGACCAGCACGTCGCCCGCCTTGTCCTGCATCAAGCTGTACTAGAGCCCCACGACGCACAAAATCGAGTATGACCGGCACGTCACTTCTGCACGACAAGGACGGGGCCACTCCATCAACCATACCACAATAGTGGCCGGCTACAGGGCTCGGACACGCCACCCCATTTATAGAAGCGCTATGTAGCAACCTATGTACGGTCCCAGTTCTCCCTTAGGGTATAAAAGGGAGGGACCGGGGCCATTTCTAGGGGGGAAGAAAGAGGAACACACCGCTAGAACTACGCACTCCTACGCTGCTTGGGAACAACGCCTCAAGTAGCCCGCACCACCCATGCCGAGACCTGGGGCTAGATCCCTCTCTCACCTAGCTTGTAACCCCCTACTACGAGCACTCCGGTGCAAGGAATACAAGATCGATCTCTCAGACTAGACGTAGGGCCTCGATTGCCTGAACCAGTATAAACCTTGTGTCTCTTTGCATCACCATCCGGGATTAGGGGCACGCAGCACAAATTCACTCGTTGGTTGAGGGACCCCTGGTTCCAAAGCACCGACAAATCTTGCTGAAGCCATGCATCAGGCTTATGGGTCTATAGTCCTTCATCCATGTTGGGGACTGATTTTTGGGTAGCAAGATCATTAGTGCGTATTTAGGAGATGAAAGCTCCTAGCGTCCAGCGACCACAGCGCGTTGAACATGTTGACAACATCAGGCTTGATGATGTCCCATGCAACTCTATAGAACAGGCCTGTTCAGTAATCTGCTGCTTCCTTGTGTGAACATGCGGCAGGGGCAGGTGTCAAAAAGGGCTCCCAGCTGCTGCACTGTAGCCGCTGCAGGGGCAGGTGCTGAATGGCTCCCCTGCCGCATCATAGCCACAGCAAGGGTAGGCGCCAAAGTCAGCCTTGCTGTTATATCTAGTCACTATAGCAGCATGGTAGCCTGACATATCTATGTACTAGGATTAGATGAATAGATTTGTATATATAGCTTCCCACTGCAACTTAGTAAAGAAAGTGAGTTCGGTTTTGCCATCTCCTCTGCAGAGTTTCGGACTAAACGCTGGTGTTTGTGCTCTGTGTGTGCTCTGTTCTCCCTCCCTTCTTCTACCTCTACCCATAGTGTGTGGTCGCCAATGATAGTCTATAGTCGGCAATGCTAGTGAGTGGTCGGCTCACCCGTGCCGATGATCTAGAGGGCCAATAAGTGGTATTAGAGCCGTACAAGCGCTATCGTCAGAATAACCGCTTGTGATGACGGACGGTTTGGAGATGGGCGATAGCAGTGGCGCTGCTGTGGCTGTCTAGCCATGATAGGAGGTCACTGTGCGCATGGTGTGGGAGGTCAGTGGCACCAGTTGGCCGATGCTGACTCGCACCAACTACGGTGAGTGAGCGGTGACCATGGAGGTCGAGCTCAGAGCTCGATGGCTCTGTAATGCTATTGATAAGGGCACCAACAACAAAGAAGACAACATGTCAGCGTTTGAGGCTATCCTTGCTACTGTGCCGATGGAGTATAGTGAGTCATTGGGGGTGAAGAGCTCTACTAAGGAGACGTGGGAAGCCATTGTGGCAATGCGCGTTGGTTTCGACCGCACAAAGAAGGCGACTACCTAGCTGTTGAAGCAGGAGTATGCCAACCTCAAGTTTAAGGATGGTGAATCGGTGGAGGACTTCTCCCTCCGCCTACAGATGCTCCTCAGCAAGCTGAGCAGCCATGACGTCACCATCGACGAAGAAGAGGTGGTCTCCAAGTACCTCCACTCCATGCCGGCAAAGTACTTCTAGATCGCTCTCTTTATAGAGACGATGCTGGACTTATCCACCATCACCATTGAGGATATGACTGGTCGGCCATGGGCATAGATGAGTGCCTAGAGCAGATGACAGCAATGACGGACAGCGGTAAGCTGCTGCTGATAGAGGAGGAGTGGGCTGCCTAGAGGAAGAAGTCTGGGGAAGCCTCCTCCAGCAGTGGTGGTGATGGTAAGCGCCGCGACAAGGTTTCTTCGGAGAAGATGAAGGAGGTCGACCCCAACGCCTGCTGGCACTGCAGAAAGATAGGCCAATGGGCAAAGGAGTGCCCAAATCTCAAGTAGGAGAAGAAGGCCGAGGCTCATTTGACATAGGCTGATGATGATGATGAGGCCACTCTCCTGATGGCTACGTTCTATGCATTGCATGATGTTGAGACTGAAGAGAAGGGAGAGGGGATGGCGGTGAAAGGGCCTAGGAAGGCTCTAAAGGCTATCCACATCGACAAACCGTGCATCCAAATCCACCTCGGACATGTGGGCGGTAGATAGGAGCAGTGGTGGTACATGGACTCCAGCACCAGCAACCACATGATGGGCTCCAAGGAAGCCTTTTCTGAGCTTGATGGCGGCGTGACCGGCACGGTGAAGTTCGGTGATGGCTCAAGGGTGGTGATTCGAGGGCACCACACCATCATCTTCAGGTGCTAGAATGGCGAGCACCACGCGCTGATGGATGTGTACTACATCCCACAACTACGTTCAAGCATCAACAACATTGGCCAGCTGGATGAGCGTGGTAGCGAGGTACTAATTAAGGATGGCGTCCTCAGGATCAAGGACCAAGAGTAGCGCCTTCTTGCCAAGGTGAATAGGTCCCAAAACTAGCTATACCTACTTGACTTGAAGGTGGAGCGGCCAGTGTGCCTGGCAGCATGACACACCAAGGAGCCATGGCTGTGGCATGCCCGTTTTGGCCATCTTAGCTTCGACACGCTCGGTCAGTTGGAGAAGATGGTCCGAGGGCTGCCCCACATCAAGCATGCTGGTGAGCTATGTGATAGCTGCCTGGCCAGGAAGTAGAAGAGGCCGCCGTTCCCAAAGGTGGCCAAGTATCGCATGGTGGGTGCTCTCGAGCTTGTCCACAGTGATCTCTGTGGGCCAATCACGCCAGCCACAAATAGTGGTCGGTGGTACTTTCTCCTGCTCATGGATGATTATAGTCGCTATATGTGGCTGCAACTCCTCATGAGCAAGGATGAGGTGGCGGAGGCAATCAAGAAGTTTAAGGCACACACAGAGGTGGAGAGCGGCAAGAAGCTACGCGTGCTAAGGAATGATTGCGGTGACGAATTCACTTTGGTGGAGTTCGCTACATATTGCGCAGATCAGGGTGTGGTGCGACACCACACCATGCCATACTCACTGCATTAGAATGGTGTGGTAAAGCGGTGGAACTAGAGGGTGGTCAGCATGGCTCAATCCATGCTGATGGCCAAGGACATGCCGTCAAGGTTCTGGGGTGAGACGGTGAACACAGTGGTGTTCATCCTCAACCGTGCACCCACCAAGGCCCTAAAGGTGCCGACCACTCTAGGATGGGTGCCGAACGCTCCTATAGCGGAGCCAAGAAGTCTTATAGTGGTGCTGACCACTCCAAGACTAGTGCTGAGCACTCCTGTAGTGGTGCCAACCACTCCAGGAGTGGTGATGAGCAGTCCAGGAGTAGTGCTGAGCACTGTAGCTGAGGTGCCAAGCACTCTAGGTGCTGTGCCGATCACTCTGGCAGAATAAGGAACTCCATTAATACCGATCGAGTTGGCCTCACCTCCAAGTGACATCACTGAGTTCGTGGATGCCTTCCATGACGGTGAGGAGGTGCGGTTCCATAGGCTAGATGACATCATCAGTAGAACAGGGCTCTTAGGCCTAGCGAGTCAGCTGCTCAATGACCCAGAGCTCCTTCTTGTTAGTGTAGAGGAACCACCCATGTTTGCGCTGGCCGAGCATGATGCAAATTGGCGATGGGTGATGCTAGAGGAGATGAAGGCGATCAAGGACAACGAGACTTAGGAGCTCATCAATCCACCTCTAGGATGTCGTCCAATTAGCCTAAAGTGGGAGTACAAGATCAATTGGGATAAGCATGGCACCATTGTCAAGCACAAGGCGTGCCTCATCGCCTAAGGCTTTGTCCAGTGCGAGGGCATTGACTTTGAAGAAGTCTTTGCATCGGTAGCGCGCATGGAGTCTGTTTGACTACTTCTGGCTTTGGCAGCATCAAAGGACTAGCGCGTCCATCATTTGGACATAAAATTGGCCTTCCTCAATGGTGAGCTAGCGGAGATGGTCTTCGTTAGGTAACCTCTAGGTTTTGCCATCAAGGGAGTAGAGCATAGGGTGCTCCGATTACGCAAGGCGCTCTACGGGCTACGATAGGCCCGCGAGCGTGGAATGCCAAGCTTGACTCCACGCTGGGTGAGCTTGGGTTCACACGGTGTGCAACTAAGCACACACTCTACACACAATGATGGGGGAAGGAGGAGCTCATTGTCGGCCTATATGTGGATGATTTGATCATCATCGGTGCGCGTGCGGAGGACATCGACAGCTTCAAGCGTGAGTGCCTCCTTCCCTTGTTTCACCTCGATGCCGAGGTAGTAGGAGAGTGCGCCAAGATTGCTCGTTCGAAAACAAGCTCGATGATGGGGGAAGGAGGAGCTCATCATCAATGTGTATGTGGATGATTTGATTGTCACCGGCGCACGTGCGGAGGACATCGATAGCATCAAGCGCGAGATGGTGGCTCATTTTCGAATGAGCAATCTTGGCGCGCTCTTCTACTACCTCAACATCAAGGTGAAAAGGGGAAGGAGGCACTCACGCTTGGTTAGAGCGCATATGCCTCAAAGCTATTTGAGCGGAGTGGCATGGTTGAGTGCAAGCCATGAGTGACTCCAACAGAGCGGCTGAAGCTGATGAAGGCTAGTATCACGGCAAAGGTAGATGCAACACTCTATTGGAGCTTCATCGGCGGTCTACGCTACCTAGTCCACACAAGGCCAAACATTGTGTTCACCGTGGGCTGCGTCAGCCACTTCATGGAGGATGCCCGAGAGGATCACTGGGCTACAGTGAAGCAGCTACTGTGCTATGTCAAGGGGATGGTGGATCATGGGATCATTTTCCCCAAGACCGATGGAAGTAGGCTGCATCTCACTGTGTTCAACAATGCAGACATGGTGGGGGACATCGACGGACGATAGAGCACCTCTGGCATGCTCATCTTCCTCGGGTCAGCTCCATCTCATGGTTGTCGCTAAAATAGAAGGTGGTGGCGCTGTCCACATGCGAGGTAGAGTACATGGCGGTGGCCATAGTGGTGTGCCAAGCTGTGTGGCTACGCCAATGTGTATGTGGACAATTTGATCATCACCGGTGCACGTGCGGAGGACATTGACAACTTCAAGCGCGAGATGGTGGCTCGTTTTCGAATGAGCGATCTTAGAACGCTCTCCTACTATCTCAGCATCGAGGTGAAACAAGGGAAGGAGGCATTCATGCTTGGTCAGAGTACGTACGCCTCAAAGCTATTGGAGCAGAGTGACATGGCTTAGTGCAAGCCATGCATTACTCCAATGGAGGAGCAGCTAATGCTGACTAAAAGCATCTAGGCCCCTAGTTGGGTTTTGGTGATTAATGACAATACGAGATTACTGTGACTAACATGTGTTTTGCAGATGCAATTAAGTTAGGTCATGGTAATGGCAATTGATTGGGCAATCATGTTGTCATGCCCCTACGATGGAAATTGTTTTGATTTTCAAAGGATGGACTAGTTCTAAGTGTCGTTTGGTGTTGAAGAGACACTTATAGTAGTTTAGGACTTTGTTTTTCCTTTGGCCATACTATTAAGGGGGGTATGGATGGGTAGCTTGACCTAGGTGAGTCTAGTGGGTTAGGTGTGGTGTAAACTTATCAAATCTAGCACTAGGTAGCTCCAAAGTAGCCCTAAGATCAATTGGAGCAAACTTCATTCATATATGATTGCGAGTTGGAAGTGAATAGAGGGTCAAATGTTGACCGGACGCTGGTTTCGGTGTGACCGAATGCTGGCGCAGAGTCTGGTCAAGTCATTTGATCAAGGTGAAGTCGTCTGGACATGACTGGACGCTAAGAGAAGAGTGACCAAACGCTAGGTGCCAGAGTCCGGTCAACTCCAGTAAGGTTGCAGAGAGGGAGAATCCTGATCGGACATGTCCGATCAGTGCTGATCAGACGCTGGTCAGGTTCTAGCTACTGACCGGACGCTAAGCAGCAAAGTGACCGGACGCTGGATGCCAGAGTCTGGTCAACATTAGTAAGATTCTAGAGGGCAGTTTTCATGACCGGACATGTTCGATCGCTGGTCAATGTCTGATCACAACTTAACTGCTTTCTTAGACATCATATTGCAAAGAATGATATTTCATTAGAAGGTGTAAGGACCGAGAATTAATTGGTGGATATCTTCACTAAACCACTAGATGAGGTGATTTTTTGTCGATTGCGGAATGAGCTCAATGTTCTTGATTTTAGTAACTTCACTAAAAAATGAGCTTGTGTTGTTCCTTGCATTGCATTGTAATATACAACATGTTTACTTTATGGTAATGCACTTAGGGCTTGTCTATCATGGTTAAGATAACCACCGTAAAGCGTGTGAAGAAGCTTAACCTTGGATCAAACTTGACAAGCAACTAGATTTACTTTCAAGTATTGCATTACATATGCATGAATGTTGCTTTGTCGTTTATCTTCAATTGCCCTCTTATTGCCTATTTTCTTAAAAAGAATTATAGCCTAAGGCAAAATATTTTGAAAATTTTGAGGGTTTGAGAGAGGTCACTCATATCAGCCCCAATTGGTGTTTATTTGGATCTTATTGAAGTTGGGACTTGATTGGGAACATGCAGCACAAAAGGTCTTTGAAGATTTGCTGGAAAAAGAGTGATTGGATGCTGCACCGGACTCTGATGTCCAGCGTCTGGTCAGTTCATAGGAGGTGAACCTGCTACGATGGAGTGACCGGACTCTGCTGTTCAGCGTCCGGTCAGATGGTGGTTTAGCATCCGATCAAGCAAAGGCTATCAAGGCAGTGTGGATTGGACTCTGGCTGCGTCTGGTTGGGGTTCACCGAACGCGTCCGGTCGTGATTCTAGGGGTTTTGGACCTCTCTGAAATTGACCGAACTCTTGGTTGCAGTGTCCGGTCAATAGAAATCGTGCGGGTTCAGGCCTTCTTCTCCGTTTTCTTTTTTTGTCTCATCGGGGGACCCCTTATAACCCAAACCGCCGCGCCATTTTCACTAGCCACCGCACCATGCAAAGCCCTAGCCGCGCAGCAAGCTCGTCGCATCACCCAGCTTGCCGCGCTGCACAGCTCCCGCAATGTGCCACCCTGCTCCCACGCCCTCACCGCCATGCCTACGCACAGCCACTCCAATGCGCCACCTCCAGTCCACGCCTAAACCATAGTGCCACCGTAGTGCCCGAGCCCCTGCCCTAACACCATCGAGCTCATGCCCTAGCACTGCCCTCATCACAGCCAAGCACCAGTGCCACATTAATGAGAGTTAGCCTCCGGGGGAGTCACAGCAGCAGCCACAGCTAGTAGAGAAGACTCAGGAGGGAGAGCAGGCCGAGGAGACAGAGCAAGCACCTTAGCCATAGCTTTGCCGCTCTGGTCATACCCATGCTCTAGTCACACCGAGGGCAGAGACACAACAGAGGGGTTCTCGTCCACCACCTATACCACAGGGTCCACCTCTAGTGACTCACTTGGATTTGAGAGCCGCCACGGCCAAGCAGGTGCAGCAACTCAGATTTGTGGACTTTGAGCAGTGGTTCCCGCCGAGGAGGGATGACTGAGCTTCACAGGGCTTCTACATACCACTGTAGGAAGATTTTTATAATGTATATCTTAACAATGGGACAGTATTCAGATCTTAGAGGGTGTGCAACATTGAGTCCATTATAGTAGTAGCTAGAGAGCATATTCGCCCTTACCTAGCTTACCTGCCAGGGCTGATAGATTTACTTGGATGGACAGGCTTATATGTTCCATCTTGGGTCTATCAGTTCTATGCTACACTCTGGATTGACCCGCAGCATAGATTCATTCACTTTGCTTTCAGAGACAGAGATTACAGGCCGATGAGCTCTAGGGTTAGAGAGATTCTCAGGCTTTAGGAGCAACCAGTCCAACTTTATGAGGTTTGCTATGGATAGGCAGCACCTCCTAGATGCCCTCATGGAGGTATGGTGCCCCCTACAGATCTAGTCCACCATTGCTTCATAGAGCCTTTCGGCGAGGGGTTGAGCAGGACACCTAGTGATCTCACTCCTACTGCTAGAGTGCTTGATGCTATTATGAGGAGGACCCTGCTTTCGAGGATGGGGTATCACGAAAGCTTGACACGCATACAACTATGGCTACTGAACTCTCTGATGCAATAGACTATGTTTGACATTTGGGATCTCCTTCTATGAGAGATGGAGGATACTATTGTAGAGGGGTTCAGGGGTCACAGGTAGCTTCTATATGCTCACTGGATTACATTCTTGATCCATAGGGCAGTTACTATGAGGCCACCTAAGATGCTGGCAGAGTATAGTGGTGCTACTATAGAGTTCCCTGCATACAACATGACTCAGATGATCCGCCATAGTGTAGTGAGGACACCCAGCCAGTCACGCCATCATCCAAAGGTGCCAGAGACTGCAACTCAACAGGATGAGACCATTAGGGTATAACAGCTACAAAGGAGGAATAGCTTGATGCTCAGTAGGAGGGGATGGTCGAGAGCGACCCTTAGTGATAGCTCAGATGATGACTACCACTATATCCCTCAGATGCCTCCATGACAACATGACCATGAGGCTGGTAGCTCCAGTTTAGCTCTACCTACACTATAGACAGACCCCGCTCTACTTGCCATACTTGAGCGGATGAGGCAGGATCAGGCTCGCCAGGCTCAGGAGACCGCTGCTACATTTGTACAGTTTTAGACTCAGCAGGATGAGTTCCAGTGACAGCAGCAGGCGATCTAGCAGCAACAGCAGGCTATACAGCAGTAGAAGTAGGCTATGCATCAGCAATAGCTTCTCATGTAGCAGCAGCTACTTGGGTTTATGCAGCATGTTGTGACAGCTATTGGGGCTCCACTGCCATAGTTTCCTTCACCTATAGAGCAGGTGTCCTAGTGGTTTGCTTCGCTAGTGCTAGCCCTGTAGTTCACACCTCTTCATATGAGCTTTACTCAGCCTTAGAGTTCGTCAGTGCTCACCCCAGTTTCTAGGAGCCTTGGTGCTTCATTTATTTAGTTGATAGGGTAGCCTACACCACCAGAGTTATATGTCCTAGGTCCTTCCATAGTTGCACCTATTACCAGGACTACAGAGACGCTCCCTTCGTCAGTTGCATCATTAGAGCAGGCAGCGCCAGTTATAGATCTGACCTAGACCACTTCAGCATTGCTTCCAACTATAGAGGGTCAGACTGCTTAGAGCTTAGGATCAGATGATGATGGCACATAGTTCCAGCTCGCTCCTCGCACCTCAGCACCCAACTTGTCTGCTGCAGCCTCGCCGACTGACCCTTAGGTTTTGGTGTTTGACGTCAAAGAGGGAGAGGGATCGAGTATGTTAGTCTTAGGGGGAACGATACATTTAGGGGGAGTCTATCTATTAGCTTATCTATTACATTTGGAGTTTTATGTGTGATACATTTTGCATTCATGTTTACTATTATGCTTTGAACTACTTAAGTGTGATAATGTGATCGTGATATTTATGTGATATGTGACATGTGTGATCTCTACTTTGAATTATTTATATGTCATATCACTTGTGTTATGCTCATTTGCTTTGCTTCCATGTTTTACTCTGATGCAAATGAGCTTTATTACTTGTACTCTTGCTTATTTCATATCTTTTGAGTACATAATGCTGGCTTGGGTCATATAAGCTTGCCTAACACTTTTGCTCTTATTGTCAAAAGCTTATATGAATCAAGCATGTTAAAAACCTCATCTCTTTCACATACTCGAGGTGGTATTGTCATCAATCACCAAAAAGGGGGAGATTGAAAGCATCTAGGCCCCTAGTTGGGTTTCGGTGATTAATGACAATACGTGATTACCGTGACTAACGTGTGTTTTATAGAGGCAATTAAGTTAGATCACGGTAATGGAGATCGATTAGGCTATCATGGTGGTCATGCTCCTACGATGGAAATCATTTTGGTTTTCAAAGGATGGACGACAAGGTTAAGGATGGACTATTTCTAAGTGTCGTTTGGTGTTGAGGAGACACTTAGAGTAGTTTAGGACTTTGTTTTTCCTTTAGCCATACTATTAAGGGGGGGTATGGATGGGTAGCTTGACCTAGGTGAGTCTAGTGGGTTAGGTGTGGTGACACTTGCTAAATCTAGCACTAGGTAGCTCCTAAAAAGCCCTTAGATCCATTAGAGCAAACTTTATTCACATATGATCGAGAGTTGGAAGTGAATGGAGGGTAAAATGCTGACCGGACGCTAGTTTTGGAGTGACCAGACGCTGGCATAGAGTCCGATCAGTTCATTTGATCAAGGTGATTTCGTCTGGTGCGACCGGGCGCTAGGTCCTAGCGTTCGATCAACTCTAGTAAGGTTCTAGAGAGGGAAAATCATGACCGGACGTGTTCGGTCACAACTTAAACACTGGAGTTCAGGGAGAACTGATCGGAGTGTCGATCAACTTGACCGGAGCGTTCGGTCGCCCTGTAGAGGCACATAACGGTTTGTTTTTGAACCAAGGTTATAAATACTTCCTCCATTCGTGTGAGGGAGTACTTTTGCTCATTCCAACAGCTGAGAAACACCTTTGAGAGTACCAAGAAGAGCAAGGTTCTAGTGAGGTGATTGAGATTTGAGAATCCCAAAGAGAGCCCTCATTAGTGAAAGCAAGAGTAGCAAAGTGTGCATCCACCCTTCTCATTAGGCTTGTCGTGGTCAAGTGAGAGTTCATGCTTGTTACTCTTGGTGATCGCCATCACCTAGACGACTTGGTGGTGATTGGGAGCTTGGTGATCATCCGACAGAGCTTGTGGATGACCCAACTCAAGTTGTAAGCGGTTGTGGGTGATTCATCGCGATGGAGTGTTAAAGAATCAACCCATAGAGAGCACTTGATCCTTACGCTGATCAAGGGGGAGCTATACCCTTGCGTGGGTGCTCCAATGAGGACTAGTGGGGAGTGGCGACTCTCCGATACCTTGGCAAAAAACATCGCCGCGTTCCTCCTTCTCTTTTTACTTTGAGCAATTCAATTCTTGTCATTTACATTCATAGAATTGCCATGCTAGAGTAGGATTGAAACATAGGTTCCTAAACTTTTGTGTGGTAGATTAATAGAAACACTTTCTAGGCACAAGGGGTTAATTGAGCTAACTGTAGGACTTAATTATTGCAAAGAAATTTAGAATTAGCCTAATTCACCCCCCTCTTGGGTATCTTGATCCTTTCAGCGGTTTTGCCATAGGATCATCAAGGGGGAGCGATACCCTTGCATGAGTGCTCCGATGAGGACTAGTGGAGAGTGCTGACTCTCAGATACCTTGGGAAAACATGTGTTCTTATCCCTCTCTTTACATTACACATTTACTTTTGTGCAATTACTTTGATGCATGTCTTTACATTCTTAGAATTGCCATGCTAGTGTAGGATTGGAACTATAGGCTGCAGAACTTTTATGTGTAGTCTAGAAACACTATTAGGCACAAGTGGTAAAATGAGCTAAGTGGTAGATTTTAATTTCATGAGAATTTTAGATGAGCCCAATACACCCCCTTAGGCATCTTGATCCTTTTAGGATACACTAGTGGAATACTTGTGGCTAGCTCGTTGAGTGCATCTTGTGCATGATTCTTGCGGCACCCAAGTTGTGGGTCTATCTTGTCATGCTAATTAGCGCGCAAAACATCACTTGAGGACTCGCCACAACGTGGACATAGTTGCTAGCAAGCAACCAAATTACGAGGATAAATCTTATGTTCATCTATTGCATATGGTGGTTTGCATACTACACACTTGCTCTTTACATTCATATCTTGTTCTTTGTTTGTGTGGCAGTTGCTTTATTTAGCTTGCTAGAGTAGCATAGCTCTAGTTGGTAGTTGCTTTCGTTTGTAGCTATCTAGTTAGCTAGTTGTGTTGTGTTGTGCTATATAGTAGAATTCAAAGCTACTAGACTTGTGTAGGGGCTTGCTTGTAGGTGAGAAATAGAGCTAGTGCAAAGTAGAGGATTGTAGGGCTTATTATTGTATTAGTCACTCTGCACTAGTGTTGTGAAGTTTGTATAAATTTTTTATCGTTTCACACGCCTAGGAATGCAGCTCCTCATGGGTGCACATACAATACGAACAAAACTCCATGCACCACACATGTTTGCCTCTAATAGCATGTGAAACATCCTCAATTTTCTGCGAAAGGAAAATCCACAGAATGAATTATAATATGATGAAACCAATAGTTGATTTCCTCATATTATCATATATCAGTCGATATCACAGTCATACATTGTAAGATTATAGGAATACAAGATATTACATCACTGGGGAACACACCTATTACAGAGTTAATCTAGCGGAAGACTATCAAGTGAAGGCTCCTCCTTCATGGGTCATCATCAGAGTTGGCGTAGTGTAGCGTAGATTCCATCTCCGAACCAAACTTGAGCGTAGGCACAAGACCTCCTAATCCTTCTAAAGTCAGCATCTCTGAGAAGCAGGAAAATCTGCACACCGCCAGAGGTGTGCAGGCCATGGTCAGCACCGATGAGCTTTAGTGGAAAAGATAAAACAAGGGGATCTGGCGATCCTAACATTTGGCTGTGGTTTGCATCCTTAGCGCATGAGAAGTAAGTAACAGTAGTATTGTAATAATAATATCCAGTTTTTAACACATTCCCGGCCACACACATTCACATCCATCCATATCCATCCACCAACCCATCCCAACCATAACCACACCACCATCACCACATCTCATCTCACACACTCAGGTCGACAGGCCGACTCCCTCTCGGCACTTGCCTCAACGACCCGCAGCCCCTGGCTCACGGCCGGAAAATACCCCATCCCTGGAGGGAGAAAAAGAAGGACTCATCTCCTACCTAGTTTAAGCGAAACCCAGGAAAGGTCCATAGCCGACAAGTCAGCATATGTATCGATCGATCAACCATACACTCTGCAGAGGTTTTACATACCCACAAGATAGCCATCCTCGACGGTGCCCCGTCTCAGCAGATTCCGGCCGCTTGCTAGCCTAGAACGATGCCACCCTACCTCTCAGCCCTGGAACATCCCAAGTCTAGTCTGGGATGGCTGATACTGTGAGTCGTAGACAGAGCTGGGGCCCTCCGGATGTCAAGAGCCATGTCCACGAGGCCTCCTAAAGTCTCGGAAGGGTGTGGGGGCAAGCGCGCACCCCGTACCTCCTTGCACACGTTCGCCTAGCAGTAGTGGCACTGTTCTACCAAGTAGTCCGACCGTCCCGCACCATATAGGGCGAGTGGGATGTAAAGGATTCCCGGTGAGTCTGAGTACTAGTAAGTCCTTAGGGATTGACCAAGCCAGAATGTCTCCATCAGGGTTTTCCATTTTACGTGCCACCACAGCACCTCTACCCCGGGCTCCACCTCTCCGAGGTTCACACCCAAGGCCACCTCCAATTACCATTTACCCGCCACAGGTATTCCATATCCAAGTGCCCAGGTAGCACCACATGGCAAGACTCGCCCCAGGCTCGTCGTTATTCCAACTCGGTCGACACATCCCTCACTCTCCACGCACCCAAGACACACACAGCACGCTCGCACACCACCAAGTCTGGCACCCATAGCCAAACCATTCCCCGGGGGTTCACCACCAGCATCACATCCCCGATATAATGCGAAGTGGAGTTAATAATAAGTATAGTGGTATATTATGCAAGCAAGCAGGCAAGTAAGCATATATAAGCGAGCGAATGCACAAAGCAGGGTGACGTGGTAGAGTGGGTTGCATCAGGGTAATAATGGCTCAGGTAGTAGCATGCATCAAAGTACTATCAAAGGAATAATTATAAAGCGCTAGCAGTTCTAGATATTATGCAATGTCTAATAGGATTCTCTAAAAGAGGGTGCTGCCATGACACCTGCGATGTAGAGGTAGTAGTGGTACAATTCTCCATTCGTTGGCGTTCCATTAGCGGGGTCTCCTCCTCCTGTGTTGACTCCATTCCGCAGTCCTTGTCGTCGTCCACGTTCTCTTGGTCCGATCGTCAGCCACTCCGCAAAGCAACACGCTAGGCAAGAGATCACTCAACACTTGAAAAGACGACAAGACGCAGGAAAATCCAATAACACCAGTGAGGCAATAAGAGATACACGGCTTAGCCCTCTCGGCGGTTGTCCGATTTCCTCGGGCCAAAGAATCACAAATGGTAGTTTGCTAAGCACAAGTTTAAGTCATGGCCAAGCCGGTATGGCTTTAGGATAGATGGTTTAAGCCAAAGCTTATCCATAGCACACCACGGCTCACGATCTTCCGATCCGGTGTCATTGAATCGACGGGGATTGGAAGTCGGGCCCCAAGAAGAGGAACGACGGGGTTTAGCTCTTATAGCCTTATCCCGCAAGTCACAATTGGACATGAGAAGCATACGAGAATGAATAACACTATTGTGACTTGGCTCCAATGTACTTTGGCTCACCCGCTATGGTAGGAAGCGGTAGCGCAAAGAGGTTGGACAGCGACGGGTCCTCTCGATCCACACTACACATCAACGTCGGGAGCCGAGGAGACAGTCGTTCAACACAGCAAAAGTAGCGGGATTAGTTAGGCACGCCCATGTTATGCTCCCAGACACATCTTCGGGGAAGATGGTTTTAGACGGTCGATCGGGTCGACACGCACGGGTCCGAGGTATGACATAGACCATAGCTTCGCTAACCCAAAGGGAATAGTCCGGTCTTTGATCCAATCATCATGGGCAAGACGGAATCAAACAGAGCGGCTATCGGGGCAATAAGAGCAAGAATATCCAAGAGCAAGGTCCACTTCTTCCAACACTCGTGCCACGACGAAAGACGGGGCATCGGAAGGAGTGACACTCAAGAACACCAAGTGCATAAGCCACTCGTAGGGTACCCGACCTGGGTGCACTGGCACTGAGATATCTCTCGGATTCAAAGCGGTGCGGTTGTCACCGCGAGAATCAGAGAAACGTGATGGTCAAATGGAGTACAAGCATACAAGGGCTTGAGCATGAAGAAGCAACTAAAAGCGAAAGAGAGGCGTGGCTCCATGATCATGGCGAGGTGAACTCACGGCCACAAGCTATGCCAACGAGTTGGCATTCATCGTTCTACGATTGTTTACTCCCAGGTTTTCTCCCACAGAACTTGGTCACGAAGGGCTCAAAATGTGCGGGTAATATCCGCATCGATATTGCCATCGATATTGAATCCATCACATCCATGTTCTAGGGCCGAAGACAGGAGCTACCACTCGTGGTACTATGAAGTCAACTAAAAAGCGAGGGGTTGAGTTACACTCGGCATCACGGTCATGGCGAGATGGATCCCGCGATCGTAACGTCCGAACGAGGTACGATCCCTCAGCCGGCTCGAAGGCTCGGCTCACAGGCAAACACAGACAACCATCGATAAGAACACACACAACCGAAAGACGTAACAACTCGACACGACCGCGGAGTAGCACATTCCATAGCGATGGGGATGGGTAGACCTGCACAAGGGCACGGTGCAGACAGATATAGATAGATCAAGATCACGTATTGTAAGTGTACGAACGAGTATAAGAATAAGCAGGAAGGGGCTTTCGTCGGTGGTCGGAGATGTCATCGAGGTGGTTGGTGAGATCACCATCATGGTCGGAAGGCTGGCCGAGGTGGTCGGAAAGCTGGCCGAGGTGGTCAGAGAGCTTTGCTGACGTGGTTGGTGAGATCGCGGAGGTGGTCGGAGTGATCATCAACGTGGTCGGTGAGATTGCTGAGGTGGTCGGGAAGATTGCCAACATGGTCGGAAAGTACTTAAGGGTTGGTCCACATTGTGGTGCTCGTCTTTAGAAAAATTATGAAACTGGTTTCATAATTTTTCGACAACGTATGAATTTCTATGAATTTCGGAGATTAAATCCATTCCTGAAAAAGAAGAGGGAGGCCACGGTTTCTACTGGGCCGCTACTGGGCTACTGCCGGGCTTGGCTTACGCGAAGAGGAAAGGTAGGCCGGCCTGTTTGTCGGCCCAAACTACAAGGAAGAGAGAGAGGGCCAGCACTGGGCCACTGGTCTTGGTGCTTTCCCGCAAGCCGCTCAGCTGGGCTGAGAGCTCGATGTGGTTCCTCGGCTACGGTGGTCTCGGCAACGGTGGTCTCGGCAATGGTGATCTCGGCAACGGCGGTCTTGGTCACGCGTCTTAGCGTAGGCCTACCTGTGGGCGCGCAAACGGTGGAGGCGGTGTGGTTCCGAGGCTCGCGCGATGGCGTGCGAAGGCATGGCCGCGCGTCTCCACATGCAAGTGCGCGTGCACGAGATGGCGAGTCCGACAACCGGTGGTGTCGCCGGTGACGGTACGCGTCTTGCCCTAGTGGCTTGCTGGAGCTCGGTGAGATCAAGTTTGGATCTTGGGTTGGTGGTCAGGGTCGCGAGTGCGACAGCGGAACCAAAAGCCATGGGGGTGCAAGGGCCCGGCGATATGGCATCCGCGTACAGGTGCTATTGGACGTGCGTGCGCGACGGCGGCTAGGAGGCCGCACTCGAGTGCTCGGACGCCGACGTGTGCCGTGTGCGTTGTGTCCATGCGTGTCCCAACACCAGGGCTAGGTAGGGAGCTTACGAAAAGGAGACGGCTTTGGGTCTGTGCAGGGCAAGGTCACGGTCATGGCTATGGCTATGGGCTCCGTGCTGCTGACAGCGTGCTCTTGCGGGTGGACTGCAAAACAGCGGCCAAGCTGCTGCTGTGCGGTGCAGGCAGTAGAACAAGCCAGCTCGAAGACTGGGATAGGCAAGGACACTAAGCAAGCACAGGAAAAGGTTGGGCCTTCAGGGTGCTCACCAGAGGGCCCACCGGTGGAGGGTCGCGTGGCGCGGGCCGGGTCCGGTGCGAGCAGGGCACCGGCGAGGTCGGTTCATCGACGCAGCCGTGGTGATTGTGCGCAACGTCCACCGAGGCTGCAGACGACGACGTGAGGTGGAGTTTGGTGGCACGGACGGGCTCCGAGGCGGGCGGCTCATCCATGCTGCAAGTTCAGAAACGGCGGCGTGCGGCGGACGTGACGCCTGGAACGGGGCTGTTGATTGAAGACGACCCCGATTCCCCATGGCGTCAGGCTCTCGTCTGCTGTGCCAAGGAGGGAGCACAGTGCGGCTTTGCTTGTAGTGAACGAAACAAGGTACGATGGCCAAATCAGTCAAGCACGATGACTGGGAAGGGAAAAACGGGAGCTTTGGCGAGGATGATGCTCACCAACAGGCAGGTTGCTCGACGTAGAGAGGATCGGGGTCGAGATGGCTCGGCGTGGCGACCCTAGCTCCGTGTGTGATGAGCACGGAGCAGCGTCAAGGGGATGTCACAGTCATGGCGCTTCAGGCCCCGTGCGCCGGCGTGGCGACGAGGTCGCGTAAGGGCGGCGCGGGCGGCTCCGGCTAGTGGGCACCGCGACCGCGTACAAGTGCGTCACGGTGAAGGAGCAGAGGGAGGCAGGGATGAAGGTGAGGCAAACCTGGCTATTCCTTGATGGCCTCGAGTCGCTACGACGGCCGGCGTGCACGCCGCGGCAGCTGCCGTCGTGCAACGCGCAGCGAAGCATGGGGAGGCAGCGAGATGGAGGGGGCTTCTGTGGCGGCAAATAGGAGGGAGTGGGTGAGGGCGAGTGCGGCTGAGGGGTTCTTATAGCGCGCCAGCTAGGGCTTTCGGAGGATGGACGGTTGGTGCCTCAACGTCTGTACCAGTGGCCACGCGGCGTTCATCCGATCATGGAGGGAGAAGCGGGGTAGGTGGGTGCTGACGTCGAGGTGGGGCATGGAATCGAGGCGCGCGCGCTCTGATTTCGGGAGCGGCGGCGGCGCCTAGGAAACTCATGGGCGTGACCTAGGGTTCGGAAGGTGCTGCGCACGGTGGACGGTGATCCTCGGTGTTCGTGCGGTTGGGGAGCACGTGGCCTTCATCCACGGCGCGGAGCGGCTACCGCTGGGCACTGCGGCTGACCGATGGGTCTTGAACGGGCGTTGCGCGTGAAACGCACATGACGCGGGGCGGCGGCGCCTGGTGCGCGTGCCTCGCTCTGCCACTCATGCTGGGCTGGGCCAAAGCCTGCCGAGGAGGAAGGCGGCTTGGGCAGGCTGGGCGCTCGGCTGGGTCAGATTAGAAACTGGGCTCCGGTGCAGCTGCTGCTTCTATACGTACATGCATCTCGTATCCAAGGAACGAGCACAGGACCATGCACAGGCGCATGCCAGCCTGCTGCTTGTGGTTGGGTCTAGCCAAGCAAGGCAGTGCGTGCTGTTGTGTTCCGTTCTTGGAGCATGGCAGACACGGAAGACAGCTGACTACTCACGTGATTAAAGAACCAAGTACAGTGGCATGCAAGATGGTGCAGATGGTTGGATTAGGATTTAGGAGCATTTCCACGGTGATAAGATGGGCTAGCTGGGATAAGAGTTAAGGATTTTTCCTTTTGGGATTTTTGCCAACTTGATACAAGGAAGTAAAAGAGACTTCAATAAAGATCGTGTGGAATCCAAAAAGATTGAGAAACTCTAGGAAATTTGGAAGGATTCAAGATGCATTCGCAAAAGAATGTGACGGGAGTTTGCTACGGACTTGATGTGCTCTCCAACTCGAACAAAACCCAAAACCAACTCACGGACACAGGCACTCTCCTACAAATAATTCTATATAAGTGCAACAATTTATTTATAAATTGTTCTTAGTTGACTTAGGTTCGACCTAGCATCTACATGATTCACACATTGCAAGAAAACTTTTAAAAAGTTCGTATTTTTGGCTTCTCCAAAAACCCGGGTTGTTACAGTCCACCCTCCTTACAGGAATCTCGTCCTCGAGATTTAGGTGTTGCTTGGTCGGCGAAGAGGCAGGGTGTCCATAGAACCTTGCAAAAGGAGTTGTCGTCCTTTTGTTTTCTTCGATAACTCAATCCAAATTTGTACGGGGTGTCCAAGGATCTCTAGAGGTTTTGTCTTGTCATATGGCGGTCTTGGTTCATAGCCTGCTAGTTAGCCAGGGTCATGGAGTCACATGTAAATAAAATAGCTTCTATATTCTTCACTCAAGCAATATAATCACAAGAAGCATAAGAAGCAAAAAGATCCAAGCACTCAAGCAGCATTACAACTCCTATATGCATAGTGTTGACTTAAGGCGACTCCTAAGCCTTTGAGTCTCACACATCTATCGATCTTGCATGGGTGACAAAGGGAATCATTTCCTAGTGGTCGACTTTTCAGATCGGGGAGAGTCAGTTAGTAGTAGAACTCATGGTAGAGACGGGGAATCAAGTGTTAGTAGCTATGACTCCACTACAGATAGAATGTTTGGCTTCTACACTAGTGTTTGGTACTAAAGGTCTCGTCCTAAGGTCAAGTATGGCTCTGATACCAACTGAAACATCCTCAATTTTCCGCGAAAGGAAAATCCACAGAATGAATTATAATATGATGAAACCAATAGTTGATTTCCTCATATTATCATATATCAGTCGATATCACAGTCATACATTGTAAGATTACAGGAATACAAGATATTACATCACTGGGGAACACACCTATTACAGAGTTAATCTAGCGGAAGACTATCAAGTGAAGGCTCCTCCTTCATGGGTCATCATCAGAGTTGGCGTAGTGCAGCGTAGATTCCATCTCCGAACCAAACTTGAGCGTAGGCACGAGACCTCCTAATCCTTCTAAAGTTAGCATCTCTGAGAAGCAGGAAAATCTGCACACCGCCAGAGGTGTGCAGGCCATGGTTAGCACCGATGAGCTTTAGTGGAAAAGATAAAACAAGGGGATCTGGCGATCCTAACATTTGGCTGTGGTTTGCATCCTTAGCGCATGAGAAGTAAGTAACAGTAGTATTGTAATAATAATATCCAGTTTTTAACACATTCCTGGCCACACACATTCACATCCATCCATATCCATCCACCAACCCATCCCAACCATAACCACACCACCATCACCACATCTCATCTCACACACTCAGGTCGACAGGCCGACTCCCTCTCGGCACTTGCCTCAACGACCCGCAGCCCCTGGCTCACGGCCGGAAAATACCCCATCCCTGGAGGGAGAAAAAGAAGGACTCATCTCCTATCTAGTTTAAGCGAAACCCAGGAAAGGTCCATAGCCGACAAGTCAGCATATGTATCGATCGATCAACCATACACTCTGCAGAGGTTTTACATACCCACAAGATAGCCATCCTCGACGGTGCCCCGTCTTGGCAGATTCCGGCCGCTTGCTAGCCTAGAACGATGCCACCCTACCTCTCAGCCCTGGAACATCCCAAGTCTAGTCTGGGATGGCTAATACTGTGAGTCGTAGACAGAGCCGGGGCCCTCCGGATGTCAAGAGCCATGTCCACAAGGCCTCCTAAAGTCTCGGAAGGGTGTGGGGGCAAGCGCGCACCCCGTACCTCCTTGCACACGTTCGCCTAGCAGTAGTGGCATTGTTCTACCAAGTAGTCCGACCGTCCCGCACCATATAGGGCGAGTGGGATGTAAAGGATTCTCGGTGAGTCTGAGTACTAGTAAGTCCTTAGGGATTGACCAAGCCAGAATGTCTCCATCAGGGTTTTCCATTTTACGTGCCACCACAGCACCTCTACCCCGGGCTCCACCTCTCCGAGGTTCACACCCAAGGCCACCTCCAATTACCATTTACCCGCCACAGGTATTCCATATCCAAGTGCCCAGGTAGCACCACATGGCAAGACTCGCCCCAGGCTCGTCGTTATTCCAACTCGGTCGACACATCCCTCACTCTCCACGCACCCAAGACACACACAGCACGCTCGCACACCACCAAGTCTGGCACCCATAGCCAAACCATTCCCCGGGGGTTCACCACCAGCATCACATCCCCGATATAATGCGAAGTGGAGTTAATAATAAGTATAGTGGTATATTATGCAAGCAAGCAGGCAAGTAAGCATATATAAGCGAGCAAATGCACAAAGCAGGGTGACGTGGTAGAGTGGGTTGCATCAGGGTAATAATGGCTCAGGTAGTAGCATGCATCAAAGTACTATCAAAGGAATAATTATAAAGCGCTAGCAGTTCTAGATATTATGCAATGTCTAATAGGATTCTCTAAAAGAGGGTGCTGCCATGACACCTGTGATGTAGAGGTAGTAGTGGTACAATTCTCCATTCGTTGGCGTTCCATTAGCGGGGTCTCCTCCTCCTGTGTTGACTCCATTCCGCAGTCCTTGTCGTCGTCCATGTTCTCTTGGTCCGATCGTCAGCCACTCCGCAAAGCAACACGCTAGGCAAGAGATCACTCAACACTTGAAAAGACGACAAGACGCAGGAAAATCCAATAACACCAGTGAGGCAATAAGAGATACACGGCTTAGCCCTCTCGGCGGTTGTCCGATTTCCTCAGGCCAAAGAATCACAAATGGTAGTTTGCTAAGCACAAGTTTAAGTCATGGCCAAGCCGGTATGGCTTTAGGATAGATGGTTTAAGCCAAAGCTTATCCATAGCACACCACGGCTCACGATCTTCCGATCTGGTGTCATTGAATCGACGGGGATTGGAAGTCGGGCCCCAAGAAGAGGAACGACGGGGTTCAGCTCTTATAGCCTTATCCCGCAAGTCACAATTGGACATGAGAAGCATACGAGAATGAATAACACTATTGTGACTTGGCTCCAATGTACTTTGGCTCACCCGCTATGGTAGGAAGCGGTAGCGCAAAGAGGTTGGATAGCGACGGGTCCTCTCGATCCACACTACACATCAACGTCGGGAGCCGAGGAGACAGTTGTTCAACACAGCAAAAGTAGCGGGATTAGTTAGGCACGCCCATGTTATGCTCCCAGACACATCTTCGGGGAAGATGGTTTTAGACGGTCGATCGGGTCGACACGCACGGGTCCGAGGTATGACATAGACCATAGCTTCGCTAACCCAAAGGGAATAGTCCGGTCTTTGATCCAATCGTCATGGGCAAGACGGAATCAAACAGAGCGGCTATCGGGGCAATAAGAGCAAGAATATCCAAGAGCAAGGTCCACTTCTTCCAACACTCGCGCCATGACGAAAGACGGGGCATCGGAAGGAGTGACACTCAAGAACACCAAGTGCATAAGCCACTCGTAGGGTACCCGACCTGGGTGCACTGGCACTGAGATATCTCTCGGATTCGAAGCGGTGCGGTTGTCACCGCGAGAATCAGAGAAACGTGATGGTCAAATGGAGTACAAGCATACAAGGGCTTGAGCATGAAGAAGCAACTAAAAGCGAAAGAGAGGCGTGGCTCCATGATCATGGCGAGGTGAACTCACGGCCACAAGCTATGCCAACGAGTTGGCATTCATCGTTCTACGATTGTTTACTCCCAGGTTTTCTTCCACAGAACTTGGTCACGAAGGGCTCAAAATGTGCGGGTAATATCCGCATCGATATTGCCATCGATATTGAATCCATCACATCCATGTTCTAGGGCCAAAGACAGGAGCTACCACTCGTGGTACTATGAAGTCAACTAAAAAGCGAGGGGTCGAGTTACACTCGGCATCACAGTCATGGCGAGATGGATCCCGCGATCGTAACGTCCGAACGAGGTACGATCCCTCAGCCGGCTCGAAGGCTCGGCTCACAGGCAAACACAGACAACCATCGATAAGAACACACACAACCGAAAGACGTAACAACTCGACACGACCGCGGAGTAGCACATTCCATAGCGATGGGGATGGGTAGACCTGCACAAGGGCACGGTGCAGACAGATATAGATAGATCAAGATCACGTATTGTAAGTGTACGAACGAGTATAAGAATAAGCAGGAAGGGGCTTTCGTCGGTGGTCGGAGATGTCATCGAGGTGGTTGGTGAGATCACCATCGTGGTCGGAAGGCTAGCCGAGGTGGTCGGAAAGCTGGCCGAGGTGGTCAGAGAGCTTTGCTGACGTGGTTGGTGAGATCGTGGAGGTGGTCGGAGTGATCATCAACGTGGTCGGTGAGATTGCTGAGGTGGTCGGGAAGATTGCCAACATGGTCGGAAAGTACTTAAGGGTTGGTCCACATCGTGGTGCTCGTCTTTAGAAAAATTATGAAACTGGTTTCATAATTTTTCGACAACGTATGAATTTCTACGAATTTCAAAGATTAAATCCATTCCTGAAAAAGAAGAGGGAGGCCACGGTTTCTACTGGGCCGCTACTGGGCTGTTGCCGGGCTTGGCTTACGCGAAGAGGAAAGGTAGGCCGGCCTGTTTGTCGGCCCAAACTGCAAGGAAGAGAGAGAGGGCCAGCACTGGGCCACTGGTCTTGGTGCTTTCCCGCAAGCCGCTCAGCTGGGCTGAGAGCTCGATGTGGTTCCTCGGCTACGGTGGTCTCGGCAACGGTGGTCTTGGCAATGGTGATCTCGGCAACGGCGGTCTTGGTCACGCGTCTTAGCATAGGCCTGCCTGTGGGCGCGCAAACGGTGGAGGCGGTGTGGTTCCGAGGCTCGCGCGACGGCGTGCGAAGGCATGGCCGCGCGTCTCCACATGCAAGTGCGCGTGCACGAGATGGCGAGTCCGACAACCGGTGGTGTCGCCGGTGACGGTACGCGTCTTGCCCCAGTGGCTTGCTGGAGCTCGGTGAGATCAAGTTTGGATCTTGGGTCGGTGGTCAGGGTCGCGAGTGCGACAGCGGAACCAAAAGCCATGGGGGTGCAGGGGCCCGGCGATATGGCATTCGCGTACAGGTGCTATTGGACGTGCGTGCGCGACGGCGGCTAGGAGGCCGCACTCGAGTGCTCGGATGCCGACGTGTGCCGTGTGCGTTGTGTCCATGCGTGTCCCAACACCAGGGCTAGGTAGGGAGCTTACGAAAAGGAGACGGCTTTGGGTCTGTGCAGGGCAAGGTCACGGTCATGGCTATGGCTATGGGCTCCGTGCTGCTGACAGCGTGCTCTTGCGGGTGGACTGCAAAACAGCGGCCAAGCTGCTGCTGTGCGGTGCAGGCAGTAGAACAAGCCAGCTCGAAGACTGGGATAGGCAAGGACACTAAGCAAGCACAGGAAAAGGTTGGGCCTTCAGGGTGCTCACCAGAGGGCCCGCCGGTGGAGGGTCGCGTGGCGCGGGCCGGGTCCGGTGCGAGCAGGGCGCCGGCGAGGTCGGTTCATCGACGCAGCCGTGGTGATCGTGCGCTATTTCCACCGAGGCTGCAGACGACGACGTGAGGTGGAGTTTGGTGGCGCGGACGGGCTCCGAGGCGGGCGGCTCATCCATGCTGCAAGTTCAGAAACGGCGGCGTGCGGCGGACGTGACGCCTGGAACGGGGCTGTTGATTGAAGACGACCCCGATTCCCCATGGCGTCGGGCTCTCGTCTGCTGTGCCAAGGAGGGAGCACAGTGCGGCTTTGCTTGCAGTGAACGAAACAAGGTACGATGGCCAAATCAGTCAAGCACGATGACTGGGAAGGGAAAAACAGGAGCTTTGGCGAGGATGATGCTCACCAACAGGCAGGTTGCTCGACGTAGAGAGGATCGGGGTCGAGATGGCTCGGCGTGGCGACCCTAGCTCCGTGTGTGATGAGCACGGAGCAGCGTCAAGGGGATGTCACGGTCATGGCGCTTCAGGCCCCGTGCGCCGGCGTGGCGACGAGGTCGCGTAAGGGCGGCGCGGGCGGCTCCGGCTAGTGGGCACCGCGACCGCGTACAAGTGCGTCACGGTGAAGGAGCAGAGGGAGGCAGGGATGAAGGTGAGGTAGACCTGGCTATTCCTTGATGGCCTCGAGTCGCTACGACGGCCGGCGTGCACGCCGCGGCAGCTGCCGTCGTGCAACGCGTAGCGAAGCATGGGGAGGCAGCGAGATGGAGGGGGCTTCTGTGGCGGCAAACAGGAGGGAGTGGGTGAGGGCGAGTGCGGCTGAGGGGTTCTTATAGCGCGCCAGCTAGGGCTTCCGGAGGATGGACGGTTGGTGCCTCGACGTCCATACCAGTGGCCACGCGGCGTTCATCCGATCATGGAGGGAGAAGCGGGGTAGGTGGGTGCTGACGTCGAGGTGGGGCATGGAATCGAGGCGCGCGCGCTCTGATTTCGGGAGCGGCGGCGGCGCCTAGGAAACTCATGGGCGTGACCTAGGGTTCGGAAGGTGCTGCGCACGGTGGACGGTGATCCTCGGTGTTCGTGCGGTTGGGGAGCACGTGGCCTTCATCCATGGCGCGGAGCGGCTACCGCTGGGCACCGCGGCTGACCGATGGGTCTTGAACGGGCGTTGCGCGTGAAACGCACATGACGCGGGGCGGCGGCGCCTGGTGCGCGTGCCTCGCTCTGCCACTCATGCTGGGCTGGGCCAAAGCCTGCCGAGGAGGAAGGCGGCTTGGGCAGGCTAGGCGCTCGGCTGGGTCAGATTAGAAACTGGGCTCCGGTGCAGCTGCTGCTTCTATACGTACATGCATCTCGTATCCAAGGAACGAGCACAGGACCATGCACAGGCGCATGCCAGCCTGCTGCTTGCGGTTGGGTCTAGCCAAGCAAGGCAGTGCGTGCTGTTGTGTTCCGTTCTTGGAGCATGGCAGACACGGAAGACAGCTGACTACTCACGTGATTAAAGAACCAAGTACAGTGGCATGCAAGATGGTGCAGATGGTTGGATTAGGATTTAGGAGCATTTCCACGGTGATAAGATGGGCTAGCTGGGATAAGAGTTAAGGATTTTTCCTTTTGGGATTTTTGCCAACTTGATACAAGGAAGTAAAAGAGACTTCAATAAAGATCGTGTGGAATCCAAAAAGATTGAGAAACTCTAGGAAATTTGGAAGGATTCAAGATGCATTCGCAAAAGAATGTGACGGGAGTTTGCTACGGACTTGATGTGCTCTCCAACTCGAACAAAACCCAAAACCGACTCACGGACACAGGCACTCTCCTACAAATAATTCTATATAAGTGCAACAATTTATTTATAAATTGTTCTTAGTTGACTTAGGTTCGACCTAGCATCTACATGATTCACACATTGCAAGAAAACTTTTAAAAAGTTCGTATTTTTGGCTTCTCCAAAAACCCGGGTTGTTACAGCATGGTCTAATAAACTCTAAGTATTCAACTGTACTTCGCCTAAAGTTAACACACAAATATAGTTAGTGCTTAGGCTAGTTTGACTATACATAATAATTGAGGTTTTTATGGTTCATTAGTTTTTCCCTTCACACATGATAGAATTTTGCTATGTTTGTATAGGTGCAAATACATGTGTTTTTTTATGCTTGATGTAGAGGTTTTAACTTTTTTACATATGTATTTGCGATTATCTAGTCTAACTAGCATAGAGTTAGACTAGATAATCGCAAATACATATGTAAAAAAGTTAAAACCTATTCTTAGCGAATAGTTACTCCCATGTGTATATCTCTAGATTTAGGGCGTATATGGCCCGATAAAGTGTATGTAGATGGAGTATATCATCATACTAGACCATCTAGGGTACTATATATGACAAGTATGTATGTATACTTAGAGTATATGGTTATACTTATTTTATATGCTACTATCATAGTATTATATAATATATTAAAAAATATGTGCTCTTTTAATTTTTTTTCACATAGTAAAGATCTAAAATATCTTAATATTAGTATATAAACATACTCAAACTGATAAATGAGTATGTACATATACGCAACGTGATTTATTGATTATGGGAGTAACTACTCCCGGGAGTATATAAAATGCACCATATATATATATATTCTGCAGCTGGCCACAGAATAACTTATTCTATGGTCACCTTGATTTACGATAATGTTTGTACCAATTTACGATAATGACAATACACATTTACGATACATGGGTTACTATAATTCAAGATGATACTTACCATAATGCTATAGTAAATCACTTATGATGGAGTTACCATAATCTCGTAAATTAGTATAGTAATTATCGTAACTCAAAGTGACCACAAAATAACTTATTCTGCGGCCAGCTATAGAACAGTACGTGTGTGTGTATATATATATATATGTATATGTATATATATATGTATATGTATATATATATATGTATATATATATATGTATTCGCTTGGGCGCGCTGGTTGCTCCAAGTTGGTGCGCTCGTCGGCCTGGGTGCATTCTATATACAGGATGCACCCAGGTGTATTATAGCAAAACAGTATATATATATATATATATATATATATATATATATATATATATATATATATATATATATATATATATATATATATATATATATACTGTTTTGCTATAATACACCTGGGTGCATCCTGTATATAGAATGCACCCATACTATTTTGCTATAATACACCTGGGTGCATCCTGTATATAGAATGCACCCATACTGTTTTGCTATAATACACCTGGGTGCATCCTGTATATAGAATGCACCCAGGCCGGCGGGCGCACCAACTTGGAGCAACCAGCGCGCCCAAGCGAATACATGCATGCATGAAATTTTTTGTTGGTTTAAATCTTTGAAATAAATTTTCTCCTAAACCGTAACCCCGATTGACAAACCGTTTGTTGCATCCGACTCAAAAAAATATTCTGAGCAAAACTAGATCCAATATGGATATATTTTTTTATCCTTTAAGCGAGTTGTATGTCAATGTACTACCGATTGTAACTCTGTCTACCACCTAGTTGCAACTAGTTATAACACTGTGTATTATATGCATCTGGTCACTATAATCATGTCAAGTTGCAATTCTGAGTTACAATCATATCTGAGTAGCAACTGTGTTGCAATTGAGTAGTAACTAGTTACAATCAGTAGTAATTGGTTTTGCAATCGGGTAGTAACTTTATTGCAACCAGTAGTAATTGTGTAGTAACGAGTTTGCAACCAGTGCTAAATACATTATAGCTAAGTTGTAATTGTGTTGTAGAAATGCTTGTAACTCATAATACAACATATTGTAATTACGTATTTGAAAAAAAACTTCATCAAATACAACCTTCATTGTAACCAGTGCTAAATACGCTACAGCCAAGTTGCAATTATGTTGTAGAAGTGCTTACAACTCATAGTACAATATATTGCAATTACGTATTTGAAAAAGAAAACTTCATCAAATACAGCCTTCATTGCAACCAGTGCTAAATACGCTACAGCCAAGTTGTAATTGTGTTGTAGAAGTGCTTGCAACTTATAGTACAACATATTGCAATTACGTATTTGAAAAAGAAAACTTCATCAAATACAGCCTTCATTGCAACCAGTGCTAAATACGCTATAGCCAAGTTATAATTGTGTTGTAGAAGTGCTTGCAACTCATAGTACAACATATTGCAACTACGTATTTAAAAAAAACTTCATCAAATATAGCCTTCATGGATCTCGTTTTGTTAAGCATATTTTTTTCAACAACCTACTTCAAACAGAACTAAAATCGGATATATGATTTAGAAGACATCACATTTTTTCGTTTGGAATCAACAAAAGATTCCCTATATGCAGGAGCGTGTTAGGTGGCATCACGTAAGAATGGCTGGCTTGTTGTTTGCATGCAGGAGCGTGGACTCATCTTGTGCTTGCCGCTCGCGCTCACGTGTCGGATGCACTCGCCTCACAGAATGCACCCAGATGCATTTTAGCCTCGTCCTCTCTCTCTCTCTCTCTATATATATATATATATATATATATATATATATATATATAATTGATCTTTTTCTAGTCACACACTCACACATGACGGTTTTTTTATTACCATCCATAGAACTAACGTTTCTTTATTTCACTACCTATCCCTATCCTCTGTCACTAGAAGAGCCTTTTCGCACACATGTTAGCTGTGGGCGTTCACAAGAAAAACATGCCAGATGTTGGTATTCGCTAAAATGCAAGGACATGTTAGAGGTAGATGTTGCTGTTATTAGCTTAAATGCAAGAACATGTGAAATTTATGGTTTGTTAATTAGTGGACAAGGGAATCAAAGAATTCTATGGTCAAACATGAAGCTAAGTTTCTGTGATTGATCCTAAAACAATTTATGGTTGGAATAAATGAAATTTTATGGACAACAATTAATTTTGATATAAAGATTTGTGATCTAATTTTGGATTTTTACAATATTTATTCTAGCACTATTGTGCAGTGGTAGGGTCCGGTGGGCTGGTGGCTTGTGGCCCAGACCTTGGTGCCGCACCATTTAGCGCCAAGGTCGACGCCAAGACTCACGACATCGAGCTATGCCACGTAGCTGCCACGCTATAACCTGGCCACAAAGATTGGCGCCAAAGGCTGTGATGTTGAGACATGCAATCTCGACTGAGTAGTTGTGTCTGATCCGCCTTCCATCACGTGGTCTAATTAGTGTTTAGTGGACTAGATGCGTCACACACATATAGTGACGCTGCTGGATTCTAGATTCGGGAGGCTTCAAATTCTCATTTATTGTGGAGGAGGCACTTGACTCCATAGGATCTACTCCCTCTATCCCTTTATATTTGTCTCTATGGAAAACAGGCGGATCAAACTTTATCAACTTTGACTAGATTTGTATAAATATTAACAATATTTGTATTTTCAAATAAATTTATTATAAAAATATTCAACGATCTATCTAGTGATACTAATTATGTACCATAAATGTTAATATTTTTTATGTATATTTGGTTAAAGTTGAGTATATTTAACTTCTCGGTATATGAGAACGACAGATAAAAAGGAACGGATGCAATATGACATATCTCTAGTGCAATATCAACAAAGTCTTTATAACGTACCGTTAGCGAGTACTAGTAGCAAAGTTGCAGGCTGCAGGATATGGTTCAGCTGATGGAGCCAAGAACGCGCAATGTTTGGGAGCAATCAATTTGCATCCGGTCGAACCACTCCACTGAAAACTGCTGCTTATGCTCCCAATTTACTCAAGCTAGCCACAAATAAGTGGGCATTTTCCGTATAAAATGTGGTCTACAAATACAACTTTGTTGGCTTGTTATTCTTTTACAAAATATCAAGTGCAAGCAATGAATCGAAATTGTGGAGAAAGTGTGGATGCAGCACCTTAATTGTTTACACTCAACAAAAATTAGTCCGTCCCTAGCTGGTCTAGTTTTTCTCATATATCAATAAAAATAAAATTTGTAGCAAAGTTTTTGTTGTCTACTTGTAAAAATAAGTCATAAAAGAAATCTATATATCCATTATGGCCTACGAGATGAGAATGCATGCCACCTTCTAATTTGTTCTAAGGAGCCGGAGACGAGACGATCATCCGAGAGAGTGTTGTGTCTATGATGCATGGGAGCAGGGGTGGATCTAGCCTAATTTCGGGTAGTCCGGGTATTACCCTAGATTTTACCCAAAACTAGATTTAGAGAGTCCAAAAGTCTAGCATTCTTAAGTATTTCAATCCCCAGACTATCTCTCCTCTCGACTAGTGCTCCATTATGCTTGGTATCCGCTACGTTCAGATTATATCTTAGATTATACACCATATTAATTGAGAGGTATTTTTTTTGTTAGCCATACCGTAGGCACAAATTCTGGTTCTGCCGCTGCACTCCATCAGAGACGCGCGCATTTCCTCCTTTGGTTGCTTCATTCAGTCTGCAAGCTATCACGCCAGTCACCATGGATGACGCTTCTATCTCTTGGACTTGGTAGATTGATGGTTGCAATGAATGCAAGCGTGTAGCCAAAACGATGGCTTAGTGTCTCGGTCGTTTAGATCCTGTGGAACGAGCACCGGATCACCCGTGGCTCCGCCGCCCGGTTGCCCTCTCACACAAACTCAGCGTACTATTCCTAGTAGAGGAGAAAGAAACAGGTTAGTTGGTACTAACTATAACCAACCAACTGACTAACCAGCACTGGTGCCCTGGTGGTCGCTGGGAAAATATCAGTTCAAACTGCACATCAAGTCAACGGATCAGGAGGAGAAGAAGCAGCAGCAGCAGCATTGAGACGCTTCTTGTTCCGTTTGATTGATTTGATGAAAGAGGAGGAGGCAACTAGCTAGCGGCCATGCCGGTGGTTCAACTCCCGGTCTGGATGAGGGCACACCAACTCAGCGGCCTGTTCGCTGGTTGGTTTCCGAGCTGGTTTGGACTGGCTGGTGCTGATTTATTGTGAGAGAAAAACACTGTTGGCTGGCTGGTTTGGGCTGACTGAAACCAACAATCCAACGGGCTGCAGATGACGCCCGGGATTCCGACCGATTCCTTTCCATTCCATTCCTCTTTTGCTGTGCCCAGCATCCATCACGTCTCCTCACGTCCGGCCCGAATCCGACTCCCCTCTCCCTCTCCTCCGATCAGGCTTCAGGCCCTTGGCTCTCCGCTCTCGAACCTCAGCCAGCCATCCGTGAATTGAATTGAATGCACCGCCTCGGCCGGCCCTCCTTGGAGTCCTTGTCCTTTTGCTTCTGGCTTCTGGCTTCTGAGACGCACAGCACAGCACAGCCACACGCACGCATCATTTCTTTGGCGGCCTGGCGCTCTGCTGCCGTGCAGGTGCTCCTCTGCATCTGCGTGGATATGGAACCAGCTGCATCTGCATATGCCTTGCATGCATTCATCAGAGAGACCAGTAAACAAACGCTGGAAACGAGACACCAAATTACAGTACAACAGGGTAGGTACGGTTCCTCTGCAACTCGCTTGTTGGTTTCGGCCAGAGCTTATCAGTCAGTCAATAATATTTTTCTCTTATAACAAATCAATACCAACCAGGCTTATTAGCTCATAAACCAACCAGCGAATAACCTTCTCCCTCAGTCTCGGGTCGCCATCACCATGTCGTGCCTTAAATTCAGCCGCAAATATGTCTCCTCTACCTGTATGGGCGGGCAATGGCCAATTGGCCACAGCCCACAGGATATCCATCCACCCATCGCTTTTTCCAAGGATCACCGGTGATACCAGCGTTATGCCATGGACTATAGTATAGTATAACCCACAAACACACGACCGACTTATTATGGTCAATACATTGTCTATTTCAATCTATTTAATGCTTATGTTATAAAAAAAAAATCTATGTAATGCTTCCAAGCAATCATACTAATAAGTACGAATATGATTTCTATGAACCATTTTATTATTTTTTGATATAAAAACAGAGCAGACATAAATAATTTGAACTTAATTACAATATTTTTAGAACCATCAGCATAAATAAGTTTAATCTGAATTTTGTTCAGAGTTTTCAAAGTCTTCTGAAATTATTATAAACCAATAAAGATGACTTTTCCTCGGCTTTTCTTTGCAATCTCGTTTCTGGCCTGTCCCTCTGTTTCCCAGGCTCCAAGCCCAGTTTGCTCACGGGCAATATGTCCCTAACAGTGCAAGCAGAAGCACTAGACAGCCAGCCCAAGGCCCAAGCAACCGGCGGCCAGCTCTGCGGTCTGCAGCAGACAGACGACCTCGATCTGGAGTTCGAGTTGTTTCCGCCGCCGCTGCGCTTTGTCCCTAGCCGCCGTCCCGCGCCCTACTTTTGCAACTGCATCGGCCGAGCTCGCGACCCGCCGACGTCGATCCCGCCCGTCAGCACCGCTTCTTCGCCAACGACCTGCAGCCGCATACCGCCGGTGATTTTCTTAACTGGAACACCGACTGTTCTAACTCAGCTAGTTCAACTCTTTTGATATCAAGTTCATCCAGTGATATAGAACCCTTCGGTACCCGTGTTTATTTTGTATATAAGCCACCACAATTACTATGTACAGCTGCAAAATTAGTAAGATGTTTTTAGCTCTTAATAACTTCATATTGTTGCCAAAACATACACATTTAGTAATACTACTATTATTCTAAAGTCTAAACCAATATAGCACATCGTAGAGTTCAATGATTAAATTAAATTGAAATATTAATTTGAACAGTATACATGTTAGTTTTTCCTTTTATTTGAAAATACCTTCTTGCCATGCTAAATATATAACCTTGGAATAGTTTTACCTTTTATTAAGCCGTTACTTGGATTTTAATGATTCTTGTGCTCACACGATTGTAGCGAAGTGTTATGCAGTTTAGTATCCCTTTTGTGTTCTGTTTATACTACTTGGTATATATACCGTTCTAAATTTATGTTGTTTACTTCCTTGTATGTATTGCTTTGGACCATTGTTGTGCATGTAGACGGGGAGAGCAGTACTTGAATTTGCAAGGCCGAGAATTCAAATTCTTTGAGCATCAGCAGCAGAACTTGGAGGAAGGCAAGTGTTCTTTGATCATATTGGAATCCCGTTCACACTAATAATTCATTTATAAGCATGCATGTGTCATAACTTGAGAAAAATATAAGGATTTCCTAGGTTGTACAATCTTCCTTGTTACCTAGGATTTTTGAAAGGGTAGTAAACGCCTGTCTGCTTTACCTTTTTTATGATATATGATGACCTTATAACATGTTCAACACATTATTAATGTATATGGAATTGTTCTTGATAGCACATGATGAGTTTAATTTAAAAAACATGGAGTGACAACACAGAAAAACAGTGCAACCACAAGATTTTTTTTTGTCTTAGCTGATTAATTAGGGAATGACATTAGTCTCATAGTGACATGCGTACATAAGAAGGCTTTATGCAAGATAGGCTTGGTACGGGAGTTGTTCCTAGGCTTGCCTAGTCCTCCGTAATGGGATATTGTTTCTGTTGGGTTCATAAACCACCTGCTTCCCAATAAAAGCTTGGCCTAACAGACGATGTTACGAACGACGCACAACTCCTGAGCCTGCCCAAAAACCTAACGACAGGCTAGAAGGGTGATCCAATCTCCGATCGGAAGGCCTGGCCAGGGAGGAACGTCGCCCGCTTCCGACTCTGGCCTGCCTCTCCGACCGGAAGGCCTCGCTTCCGACTCTGGCCCGCCTCTCCAACCGGAAGGACTGGCCAACAACGCTTCCGACTTCGACCCGCGTCTTCGACCGGGGTTACACCGAACCTCTACTTACAGCTCTTCTCCGACTGGCACAGTCGGAGCCGACTGGAACCAACTGACTATGGACGCCCACTCGGTGAGGACCAGGAAACGGACGGAGCAAGTAAGGTAGGACGCTCAAGTCAAACCGTAAAACCAAGGACCATACCCTGTATACCTGCAAGACAGTACCGATAGGACATGTTAGAATGGTGCCCTGTAACCTTCCAGGCATGTCAGAACCCAAGCAGTGTTGTGGGCGCCGACGATTTGCCTTACAGTGTTGTGGGCGCCATCAATTCCCATACCAGGCAAACACGGTAAAAACCCCCACATGCCTCTGGGCATCGACAATGTTATGGGCGCCGTCTTTTGCCATACACAGTGAATACGGTAAAACCTCTCACATGCGCCTGACACAAACAGTGTTATGGGCGCCTACCATCATCCTATACCCGACGACGTGGGCAACAAGACTTAGTAGCATACGTACTCTCTCTCTCTCACTTGTAAAGGCCGTCCCCTTTATCTATAAAAGGGGATGCGCTCTCTCCCAACAGGGAGATCGATCAGTTCACAACTCAAGCAACACACACACGATCCGAACGACCTAAGGATCCCAATGAACAATAAATGTTCGAACACTTTACGCACAGCGAAGCTCCCGTCACTCTCGGCCCTTCAGACGGAAGTCCAACTAGACCTCTTGCACCCCCCATCTTTCTCCCTTCCGTTTATAACCCCATGGCAAACTTTGAGCACCTGGGCTCAGGAATAAAGTCACCGACCGACTCAAACTGGACATAGGGCACGTTGCCTGAACTAGTATAAACCCTATGTCATTGAGTGCTAGGCCACATCCGATCACAACATACGACAAAACTACAAATATTTATGTGTTGGTCACTTTCTGCACCGATAGTTGGCGCCGTCCATGGGGAAGACGATGTACGTTCATACTTTTGGTCATCGGATGGCCCACTTTTTCGCCACCTTCGCCATGGCGGGCTCGAGCGATACAACTCGCTTTGGCTCATTGTAGTTTCCCACATTCCCACCTGTTGGGATGTAGGTTCCACCCGTCTTCAAGCCGTCCCAGGCCTTCCTCTTTGGAAGCCTGGACTTCATCGCCGACCGGCTCGACATGCTGCACCTCCACGAGGAGGCACTTGTTCCGGCACCCGTCGGAGGAGACGCGTCCTCCATCGGCTCCGGGACACCCGACGACTTCAATAGCGAGGCACCTGCGCTTCGTTCCAAGCATATGCTCTGCTCAAACCCCACTGTAAGTAATGTACGCTTTGTTATTTACTCGCTATTTACTGTCTTTCGCCGATTCTCCGGAGGGACCCCGTTGTCCCTACCGCGACCGCCATGCAACCGGTTCCCCTATGGCCTGACATCCCCCGCGGACGCATACACTCGGGGGCTTCGAAGAATGCTGGCACCGCCCCCTCTCACATTTGAATTCGTGGGGATGGCGAGCTATGCTCCCGCCTCTTTTCACGACCTCCTGGATGACGATGTTGAGAGCGACGGCTCCAGCATCGGCGACGTCGTGGTGCATAGCCACCCTCTGTCCCGGGAGTGCGCTATGTCGGACGCCTCGGGATAGCTGCCTATGATAGTGGAGTCTCTTCAGACCCACACCCCTCCAGACCCTCGCACGGATGCCCTCGCATGTGCCTAGGCGAATGGCGAGGAGCTACGACAAAGGCGGTAGAACCAACCGCCACCTACGCCAGCGCGCTCGGCGCATCATGATGCGCCCCGTGCGTGTAACCCAACGAGCGGCGCCTAGGGTCATGCCCGCTAGATCTAGCGCGACATCATCCATGGGGGGGGGACGATCCCCCACAGTTCGCTCGGGCAAGCTAGAACATTGTTGTGGTGGTGATGCTCCTGCGTGGCCTCCCCGAGCCGGACAACCCCCTAGAACAGGCGATCCACCAGAACCTTCGGGCACTAGTGGAGACCGTCACCATTCAACAGGCGGAGAGCTCCGTGTTGTGACACAGACTCATGGCCTCTCCCCACTAGGGGGGTGGGGCCGCACCAAACGCATCGCTCCATCCGCTCGCCACTATAGCCACCAGGCGCAGAATAGGAGGGCGTAGCTGCGCCATAGCCTGATTCGGTACCCGCTCCATACCGACCGCCTGTGTGCAAATGCCTTGGGCCAAACCAAGATGCTCGTAGCATCATCAGCAACTGGTGTCGGGCCTGACATGATGATGACGTCCATTGAGCGGTAGTGAGAGCAGACGACATGGGCTCTGACCAGACCATCGAGGAGACTGAGGAGATGCACCCCTGGCATGGTCACCGATCAAATGACCAGAGTCCTAGCCCAGATGGCCTAGGACCACGGGCCTTTGGCCGACGCATCCAGAGAGCGTCGTTCCCACAGTGCTTCCGACCGCTGACCAACATCGCCAAATATACCAAGGAGACAAATCCCGGTATATGGCTCGAAGACTTTCGGCTCACCTATCGAGCTAGGGGAGTGGATGATGATCACTTCATTATTTAGTACCTCCCCATCTATGTGGGGGGACATGTTCAAGCTTTGCTCGAATTCTTCCCGCATGATAGCATCTGTGACTGGGCGGATCTCAAGAGGATCTTTGTCGGGAACTTATAGGGCTTATAGGGGACGTATGTTCACCCTAGGAACTCCTGGGACCTTAAGAGCTGCCTGTAGGAGCCCAACAAGTCCCTGTGGGATTACATCCACAAGTTCTCAAAGTGGTGCAACTCCCTTCCTGATGTCGTCGATGCGGACATCATTAGCACATTCCTCTCTGGGATGACCTGCGAGTCCCTAATCCATAAGCTTGGTTGCCTGAAGCCCCGAACCACCCATGACCTGCTTGACATCATCACGAACCACGCCTTCAGCAAGGTCTTCAATGGTGGCCGAAACAAGGGCAAGGCCAAGTGTGAGGACCAAGACAAGGGCCCCTCCACATAGAGGGGCAAGAAGAATAAGGAGGATCGGCGCCAACTGACCAACTCCATGTTGGTCACCGCAGCTGATCACGAGGGCAAGCAACCCTAGCAGGGCCTGCCTGACCACTTCGGCAAGCTCATGGATAGCCCCTACTCCAACCACGCTTACCCTATCAAACACCTCTATAAGGACTGCGAACTCCTCAAGCGCTTCCTACAATAGGCTGGCGGGCTGAAAGAAGGAAAGGGCAAGGAGGCAGCAGCCAAGAAGGGAGGCACAGCGGGCAAGGATGGGGACAACTTCCCTGACCCTAAGGAACACATCATGATCTTTGGGGGATCCGATGCTGTCTACTCCAAGCACCAGCACAAAGTGCGCTACCGAGAGGCGTGCGTCGCCAAAACGGTCGTCCCCTCCTTCCTTCACTGGTTGGAATCTCCGATCACTTTTGATCGGAGGGACCATCCATCCCACGTCGCCAGACCAGGACACTACCCACTTGTCGTCAACCCCATCGTCCACAAAAAGCACCTCACCAAGGTGCTGATGGACGGAGGCAGCGGCCTCAACATCCTCTACGTCGACACCCTCGACGCCATACGCATCCCTCGGTCAGAACTCTGACCAGCGAGCTCTTCCTTCCACGGCATGATCCTAGGAGCGCAGGCATACCTACTTGGGCGGATTGACTTGCCCGTCATGTTTGGCGACTGAGCCAACTTCCGCTCAGAGGTGCTTATCTTTGAGGTGGTGGACTTCCCGGGGTCTTACCATGCCATCTTGGGGCGGCCATGCTACACCAAGTTCATGGCGGTCCCCAACTACACCTACCTAAAGCTGAAGATGCCAGGACCGAACGGCGTCATCACTGTGGGTAGCACCTTCTCGCATGCCTTCACGTGCGACCATGATCATTATGAGCTCGCCACTACCGTCATCAACTCTTCCGAGCTCCCATGGCTCAGGGAGTTGCCAACCCTAGCAGTCCTGGACTGCAACAAGCCAACCCCTTCAACTGCCTTCTGCCCACTTGAGGAAACTGAGGCGGTGGGGATCGACCCTATACGGTGACCGAAGTGATCCGACCGGATGTCCGGACGCCTATCGACTGAAGGACGACAATGGCGACATTCTCACCAACACTTGGAACATTGAACAATTACGTCATTTCTTCCCTTAAAAATTTGGTCTTACTATTTTTTCATTCAACGTTCGCTCCTACAGAGCACCCCGGCCCAAACACTTTTGGCCCGGATCGCTCGGGGGCTCCATGGAGGTGCGTTACCACCTCTCTTCTTGTTTACTATCATATGGTAAATACATTTTTACCCGAACGAAAGGGTAGTCCGTTCCTTTAATCATCTTACGTAACTTTGCTTCAACATTCCGACCGCTCACACCCTGCCTCTACCTACGGTTATGAGCAGCTGAGCCTCATAGGCCATGCTCAGGCTCTTAAGGTTGCAACCTATGGGATGAACGGGCAGGTGTGAAAAAGAAAGAATAAAAACAAAGCTATGCTAAGGTAAAAATAAGGAACAGATGGGACAAGCTTCCTCGAACGAAGTAAATTCATCACAAAACAAAAATTGATGTATTCGTCAAAATGAACCGTTCACACGGGGGCTCCCCCATGAACTTAACTTTTACATTTTGTAACCTACTTTTACTCTAATTCCTACTGTGGCTACCTAGCAACATCGTCTGACGGCACGACCAGCGAAGGCAGGGGCTGCTCACTCTTCGGCTGGACGACACTCGGCTCGGTCGAAGGCAGGGCGACATATGCTTCCGACTCGGGCTCCACTCCATCCGTAGGCTGGGCGACGTCCTCCTAGTGCATGCCTTCAGCCATGTTTGCACAACAAGAATCCATCACCCACTACATGGAGATTTGCTCAATCACCAACTGTGCATGTGGCAGCAAGCTTTCCCCAAGTGAATGGATGGCCTCTAAGCTCCAACTGTCGGCGTACACGCTGTAGATGGTAGTGAAGTCTAGCTCTAGGGGGTGTGTCACCACCGATGTCAGCACCCCTAACGTTCCATAGAACATCCCATCGGTGATGAGCGCCCATACTTCGTCTGGGACCTTCACTAGTTGGACGACGGGCGTGTTGGTGCTAGGCGCTGACCCGAAGACCTCTGAGACGACGACCTTGGCGATGGTGCGAAGCTGGTTGAGCTCCCCCTTGAGAGCACATCACTTTTCAAGGGACTTGGCCAGTGCCTCTACATTCCAGCCAATCATCACCCTGACTATCTCTAGGTTCTGCTCCAGCGACCCAACCTTTCCACCCAGCTCTGAAAGAAGGATGACAAGCTTAGAAGCAGGCTAAAGGAAAAAACCAAGACACCAAAAGAAGAATGGTTACATACCGAGGTGGGTGTTCTAGAGGATGGAGAGTCCCTCCTCCCACCGAGTCACCTGCTCGTGCAACTGGGCGTTCAACTCCTCCATCGCAAGCACCCAGCCCTAGAGCGCGAGCACTTCCCGACCGACCTCCAACCAGGCCTTCTGCTTCATCTCTAGGGTCTCTAGGGTACTTTGGAGCACCACCTGGGTCTCTACTAGGGACTTCTACAACGCTGCCTCGGTCTTCGCCTAGCGGACCTTCGCCGCCTCAAGCCCCTGCTCGGCAGTGATCGCCCACTCCACCACGAGCAGCTCCGCTACCCACACCTTGGTCACCTCCACCGCCCAGTCTTAGGACTTACGGTGGGCAGACTCTAGCTCATGCTCGAGCTCGGTGATCCCTCGAGCTCGGTGATCCATCATGACATCTCGGCCTCCCAAGCATGCTCCATCTAGAGGAAATGAGACTTGCGGCTCGACATCTCTAGACCCTGCAAAACAAGAAGCAAGCATGCTAAGGCAACTGAGGAAAGACCAAGGAGTCAAGGACGAACACAGAAAACTCACCTCTGTGACACGGGGCAGGTCGACCACGACCGCCTATTGGATGGACTTGACCCGCTCCAGGGCCTCCTCTAGCTTCACCCTAGTCTGGGTGAGATCGGGCTCCATCGCATGTCCTCTCCCCCCAAGCATGTCCCAAAGCTGCTCATCCCAAAGGATGAACCGAACCTTCCTCGGATCCTTAGGGCAGGGCCACACTAGGTCGGTCACCCCCAGCCCACTAGAAGGCCCAGCCGACGATTGGACCACTACTAGCCCCTGCGATGGCACCGCCGACTCTACCCCATCACCCACTTTGCCATCAGAGGAGACCTCCACTACCTCCAGCTCTGGCCTAGCCACATCCCCTGACACCTCTAGCTCCAACCAGGAGGGTGAGCCGTGCGGCCCTCCGCCGGGCGAGGCAGGGAGCCCTGTCTCCCTCTCCTCTTCCACCGTAGCCAGTGTAGGAGGTCACAAGGGTCACCTCTGATGTGGCCTCTGCTATCACCACTGGGATCGCCGCCAACACCGTCGTCGCCGCTGCCGCTGTACTAGCAATTAACCTGGGGGGCGCCGCCCCCAGAAGGGAAGGTTGTACCGCCACCACCTTGCTCTCCCCATCGCTCATTGCGAAATTGATGCAAGGTGGGCCTCCACTCCTCTTGTCACAGAACCGACCAATTTATAAGAGCACAAGTACAAAAACAATCGCCGAAACGATCAAATTCTCGAACTTAAGCCCATATAAACCCGGTAGTCAACTAAAATCTCAAAGGATTTCAAACCAACTTGCATACAACCAAGATCACAGTAATTCAACATAACATATCGTACGTTACAACATTTTGCAGACATTTGCAAATAGATTACATCATCACAGAGTCGTCATTATTATAAAACAAGTCTTGTAAAGTACGCGAAAGCAAATAGTTTAACTTACACTCCTGAGTTCAAATACAAATACTAGTTCACTGATCACAACCCGCAAAAGCATTTAGATAAGAGAAACAGAGATCATGCCCATGATCTAGTCTTCGTCACCCGTCGGGTGGAGACAATACTTACAGAATCCCTGATATAGAAGGTCATCTGCAACAAGAGGGAAATAAACCCTGAGTATGAGAATGTACTCAGCTAGACTTACCCGTCGGAAACCAAAACCAATGACACCAAGGATTATGCATAGCTTAATTTAGTGGATCTGGCTGACACTTTCTTTTTGCAGAAAAGCATAAGTAATAAGATCAACTCTTAACCTGAACTAGCATTGACTTTTAGCCATTAACCTGTCATCTAGATTTGCACCTGTACTAAGCAATCATTTTATTAGTGTGCAAACATTAATAACCATATTAGGTATACTTTGTGGCAACCTTATCATCATCATCCATTTAACCATGTCGTTAAATTAATTGAATCTATGTTGCCGCTGCTCAGTCAAGTTCTCACTATCCGGGAGAGACGACGATTCGAATCGATTCCTATCTAGCTGGAGGGGTATTCCTAACACAAACCCTGCTTCCCCCGTCAGGGTCGCAAACAAGTCACCTTTGGTACAATTCAGGAGTCGCGAGTCCGAACAGATCGACATTCTCAGAGAACCACTCTGCCAAGGTTGTTCGGGACTCTAACCCGCCTTGGACTTATGCCAATGGCTCTCCGCACATCCTTACTACCTCTAGAATGCACGCCACTGCTCACGTCCCTAGCCTGAGTCGAGCTACTAGGCTTCACGGTCGGAATGACTTATCCAGCCAACTAAGTGTTAGGCTGCGTTCAACATGACATAAGGACGTACAGCGTATCAGTCCTTAAATGACTCAGACAGAGTCACTATGTCCAAACCTACACAAGACTCCGCCCGGTCTTAATTCATTATTAACATGGTTCTTTTCCATGATAGCAAATATAGCCAACTGTGATCCACCTCATCCTAAAGCTCGCAGGTGACAGGAAATCACCTGACTTCTACCGCACTAAGCATGACTAAGCATTTAACCCGTTCCTGAACTTAAATAGGATTCCAATGCGATATCTGGACAAGGAGGGATATATAATGCAGCAATTGGTTCCAACCAATTCCTATACTTAATGCATCATCAACGAATAAAAGATACTCAATGTATTTGTAAAAACATGGGAGGCTTAATATGCTCCAGGGCTTGCCTTTCAGGAAAGAGGAAGGCTGGTTGTCAGGGCACTCGGGCAACTCCTCCGTGGCGGCTACTTCATCGGTTTCCTGCACCTCGGGCTCCTCCTTATGGTTGGCTCCCTCGAACTCCAGCAACATCACTCCCTCCAGCACACCTATTGCATGAATGTGCAAGATAAATATCATGGATGCACATGAACAAAGTCAAGGATGCTCGGGGAATGCACATGTTCACTGTAGTCTGCATATTCCACTTAAGCTCTATTCAAATCACTTTACTTACCAAGTTTATACAACCTAATGTATAATTGCTCATCTTCTGTTAATGACCTAGCACCTGCATCTAAGCATGTTCTCAAGTTAGGCTAGCCCTTAAACAATCAACGAGGGCGTGGCAACGAAGCATACACTAAAGCATTTGTATTTCAGCAAAATGGAGACTATATAGCAGCACAGTAAACTGGCCATAACTAGAGATTTATAAATCCAAATGACATGCAACAAGACAATTTGGAAAGCTTATAAAATTGTCTACAGTTCATTTTCAGACCTCTAAGCATGATTCCAACCTTTACCAGGTCGAATTCCTCAATCAACAGAACTCTGTCTTCACAAGACAGAGAGTAGGCAAAACAGGAACCTAACTTTAAACAGCTGTAGTTCCTAAACTACTGGGCCAAATGCCATCAAATTTTGATAGGAGCTAGATACATAAATGATCTATAACTTTTGTATTCATCACATTCACAACAAACCAAACTATCATGGGGAACTTTATAAAGTCCCCAGATCTATCCAGAAAGACATAATGCCAACAAAATAATTATTAACTTATGATGTAAACACATAATTGAACAAAACTAATTCTACTCACTTATTACACATGCCACAAGAACACTAGAAAGTAGGGTGTTCCTCACCAAAACATTTCTTTTCATATCTTTCATAATTTATTTAATTAATTAGAGGAAATGGTAAACATATATGAAAACTACACCATTAAATCTACAAAAGTTACAGTAGATACTACATGCTCTAAGTAGACCCCATAAAAATTTCACACCATTTGAGCAAGTATCACAGCCTACACAAAAATGATAAGACATAACTTAAAATGACATAATTAGGAAACCTTAGTGAAAAGTGTCAAGCAACATATTTCATATTTTTTCTAGCATCCATAAGGTACTAGGATACTACCCACAAAGTTTCATGGTCATAGGATTCCTAGATAATTTACAAAAATTTACACAAGTATCCATCAATGATAAAAGAAAAATCTATAACTCAAAAACCATATATGCAATGATTCTCAAATTTTTACCAGAGCTTCTACTAAGCAAGAATAACTTACCCACAAAATTTCATAATTTTTGGATCACAGAAACTCAAGATATAATTTAAACAAATTTGCATGCATTTAAAAACACATTTCAAGTTCCTATTTAATTCATCCAAAATTTCTACATCATGTGCTCATGTCATATTTTTCTTACATACTAGACTTCACTGTGAGTCTACCAAAATTTGAATCACACCATTTGGATCTATACATTTAGAGTTACAAAATTCATAAAATAGCATCCAAACAGGAATTAAATGAACTAGCTTTTGAATCTGCAGTCACTGATGCGTGGGACCCGTGTGTCAGCTGACCCCACTCGTTAGTGACACAGAATAGGGGAGACGGCGTGCGACGGCGTGGCGGTGGTCTAGCTCGCCGACGTCGAGGACTCCGGCAACACCGAGGACACCTACGTGCTCTACGTGATGAGGTGAGTCGATTGGTGCTTCTGGCAAGACCTATGGTTCAACGGAGGTGGCTCGTCGCCGGTGAAGGCGGCACGGCAAAGCTCCGGCGTGAGGCGCCGATGATGGTGAGCCTTGGCTGCCTCATCCGAGCTCGGTATGAGCTCCACGAGGTCACTATGGTGCTACCCAAGCAGAGAGAGGAGGACGAGAAGGCCTCGGTGGTGGTTGGCCATGGTGAGCTCCACTCCGACGATGCACGGCCATGGAGATGGCGGCGAAAAAACAGCCAATGGCCCTCACCTAGGGCACGGACGGCTCGGCTAAGCGGCCGACGAGGTAGAGGACACGGCAGAGCTGTGGTCGAGCTGGGGTTCGCATTTTTGCGGCGGTGAGCGAGCTAGGCGACGACAGAGCTTGCTCGGCAATGGCGGAGTCGGCGCTGCTCTGTTGCTGCTTGCGGTGGAGGCGAAGGAAGTGAAAAATTGGACTGTGAGCCGGTCGGGTAGGCGCGTGGGAGGTTCAAGTCATGGCCTACGACGCTAGGATGGCCGCGGCACATGGCTGCATGGTTAGGCGGCCGGCGACGGGTGGCGCCACGCGGCGGTGGTTTTCTGAAATCGGACAGTCACTGTAGCTACATTTCAGATTTCCAATCAAGTCTGAGAGTGTTATTTGATGGTGCTTGATCTCTTAAACCGTGACGAATCAGCGAAAACCATATACATGAAAGTTGTAAAGCTATGATAGGGCTACAACTATGCTTTAGAAATCACCAGCTAAAACTCAAAGGATCATGAGTTATATCAAGCCAAAGTTAGCTCGATCAAACTGACATTGCAACTAAGACTTAGAAATTTTTCCAAGTTTTGAATCAGCCTTCAATGCTGACTTGTGGGACCTTTTTGAGCATGTTGTGCACATTTTCATGACTTGTCTTCTAAATAAAGTTTATTCCTTATAAAATTTGCTACAACATTGCTTTAGGTTGCTCAGACATGCAAACACTCTAAGCTACACTTTTTAAATAGTTAAACAAAAGGGTTTAGGAGTCAAAACAAGTCAAACCACTATTTGAAATCATAATTAGGCAACATGATCAATATGAACAATGTTCCAAATGACATTCTAGGTGTAACTAAGTTACTTAAGAGAATTATTAGCCACACCACACATTGGTCACACAAGAATCAAGCATTGTATGTACTAAAACAATGAAAACCAATGAAATGTTACATTTGTTTCATAGTCATGTTTCACATGTTTCATGGTCTTGTTGCATAATACTAACTAACCATGTTTCACTAAAGTGAGTTGCACATGTTGCACACTATTCATTTTATAAAAGAAACAACACACATGAAATATGCAACATGTTGCAATGTTTCGAAATCATGTTTCATGTGATATAAGCTTATGAATGGATGAACGATGCTCATGTTCATGAAATGCAAGTGCAAATGTGGAAGCCAAACACCTGGGTGTTATAGCCCTCCCCCCTTATAAAAATCTCATCCCAAGATTTGAAAAGCGTACCATTGTTGATAGAATTCCTTATAACTATCCCTCAAATAATCTTCTCTTTCCCACGTTGTATCGCATTCACTACCCTGATTACTCCACATGACTTTATAAAACTTGACCACCCGACTCTGAGTCTCTTGCTCACGAGTGTCAATCACTCGGACCAGTTTTTCTTCAATGGTCAAATCTGATTTTAACTCGATATCCCCCAATGAAACTCTCTCTTCCGGGACGTGAAGACATTTCTTCAATTGGGATACCTGAAAGACATTGAAGATAGCACTCATCTCAAGAGGTAATTGAATCTTGTACGCCACCTTACCACTTTGTCCAATGATTTCAAACGGACCAACATATCTCGGCGTAAGCTTTTGCTTCACACCAAAGCGTTGGACACTCTTCATGGGTGAGACTTTCAGATAAACGAAGTCTCCAACTTCAAACTCAATAGGTTTTCTACGTCGATCAGCATAACTTTTCTACCTAGCTTGAGCTGCGGCCATGTGGGTTTGGATAGTACGGACTTGTTCTTCGTCTTCTTGAACAAAATCAATTCCATAGTATCTCCTTTCACCAGCTTCTACCCAATTCAATGGGGTTCTACACTTTCGGCCATACAAAGCTTCAAACAGTGCCATCTTGATACTCTCTTGATAACTATTATTGTACGAGAATTCAGCTAGGGGCAACCATTTTTCCCATGAGCCCTTAGCCGAGATGACACATGCTCTCAACATATCTTCTAAGATTTGATTCACTCGTTCAGTTTGCCATTGGTTTGCGGATGATAGGCAGAACTTCTTACTAACTTAGTTCCTAATAATCCGTGTAAGTGCTCCCAAAAGCGAGTAGTGAACTGTGGTCCTCTATCCAAGACAATAGTATGAGGGATCTCATGAAGTCAGACTATCTGATTAAAATACAACTCCGCATAGTCGGTTGGACGGAAATCTATGTGGACATGAATGAAGTGTGCAGACTTGGTCAGTCGGTCTACAATCACCCAAATGGAGTTAAAATTCCTCTGAGTAGTAGGGAGTCCAACAAGAAAATCCATACTTATCTCCTCCCACTTCCAACTTGGAATAGAGAGTGGCTGAAGTAATCTAGCTTTCATGTGCACAGCCTTGACCTGACAACAGGTGTCATACCTAGCCACATAAGCGGCTATCTCTTTCTTCATTTTGGTCCACCAAACGCGAGGCTTCAAATCATGATACATTTTGCTACTACCAGGATGAATAGATAATTTAGAGGAATGAGCTTCGGATATGATTTGATTTCTAAGTTCTCTATCATTCGGAACCACCAACCTATCCTTGAACCATAACACACCATCCTCATCTACTCAAAAATGCTTGGTTTCTTGCTCTTTCATCTTGCGCTTGATGTGGAACACACCTGCATCTGTCTTCTGTAGCTCGATAATTTGACTCTATAGAGTACAACTGACAGTGATGTTGTATAGGACTATAGGATGAAGGAGTTTTGACAAATGGACATCACTCTCAATCAATGAGTGGCAATGAGATTTCCTGCTTAAGGCATCCGCTACGATGTTTGCCTTGCCAGGGTGATAGTGCACTTGGAGGTTATAATCCTTGATCAACTCGAGCCATCTTCTCTAACGCATATTCAACTCTGGTTGAGTGAAGATGTACTTGAGACTTTTATGATCATTGTAGATGTTGCACACATTGCCGAGTAAATAATGTCTCTAGGCCTTCAAAGCATGAACAACTGCAGCAAGTTCCAAGTCATGCGTTGGATAATTCACTTCATGCTTCCGAAGTTGGCGAGAGGTATAAGCAATGACTCTACCCTCTTGCATAAGAACACCTCCTAACCCAATACCTAATGCATCGTTGAACACATCAAAAGGTTTCTCGATATCCGGTTGTGCCAAAACCAGAGCCGAAGTTAGAAGAGTTCATAGGGTATGGAAAGCCGCATCACACTCAGGAGTCTAGATAAACTTCATGTCTTTTTGCAGCAACCGAGTCATAGGCTTGGCTATTTTAGAGAAATCTGGGATGAAGCAACGATAATAGCCAGCCAACCCTAGAAAACTCCAAACCTCGTGCACCGAGATTAGAGCCTTCTAGTTCAACACTTCTTGCACCTTGGTGGGATCAACCATAATTCCACCATCGGACAACATGTGTCCAAGAAAAGGTACCTCATAAAGCCAGAATTCACATTTGCTGAACTTTGCATATAGCTGGTGTTCCCGCAATCTAGTGAGAACCACCCGCAAATGTTCAACATGATCTTCTTCATTCTTAGAATAGACCAAGATATCATCTATAAATACTACCACAAATTTGTCCAACTCGGGCATAAACACCGAATTCATCAGATACATAAAATGTGCGGGGGCATTGGTCAATCCAAAAGACATAACTAGGTACTCATACAGACCATATCTTGTAGAGAATGCAGTTTTTGGGACATCCTCAGGCCGAATCTTGATTTGATGATAATCAGATCTCAAATCAATCTTGGAAAAGACTTTTTCTTTAGACAACTGATCGAATAAGATATCTATATGTGGCAGAGGGTACTTATTCTTGATTGTAACTACATTCAAGGGTCTATAATCTACACACATGCATAGTGATTGATCCTTCTTGTTTACAAAGATCGCTGGGCACCCCCATGGAGATGAACTTGGACGGATAAGGCCTTTCTTTAGAAGTTCATTCAACTAGGTCTTAAGTTCGGCGAGTTCATTGGGAGGCATCCTATATGGCCTTCTAGAGATGGGTGCTGTACCAGAAAGCAACTTTGTCTTGAACTCCACTTCTCGATCCAGGGGCAATCCAGACAAATCATCGAGAAAAACATCCGGAAAGTCACACACGATAGGGATATCTACCAGAGACTTTGCTTGCACCGCATTGGTCATGCAAGAAAGATTGATGTCTTGGGGTAATTGTACTAGAAAACCCTCATGATTACTAGGATCTCTGAGCATGACTACCCTAGTCGATGTATCAATAAGCACTCTATGATGGCTCATCCAGTTCATTCCCAATATCACATCGATACCTAGCCCTGGTAAAACTACTAGATCAACCTGATAACTTTGCCCCTCTATCTCAAATTGTACGTCCCCAACTACCAGCTTGGTTGGGATAATACCATTGGTAGCCCTAATGCAATAACCCTCACCCTCAATAGTGTATGTTTTCTGCATAAACTTGGATGCAAATACTGGACTAATAAAGGAATGCGAAGCACCTGAATCAAATAGTACAACTACGGGGTGTTGATCAATCAGAAACTTACCAGTAGTTACCACCTCTCTTGAAGGAATCTCAGTGATATTAGTGTGGTTCACTTGCCCCTGACGGCCACCTTGGTAGTTATTCTTCTTAGGGTAAGGGCACTCCCTTGCCCAGTGGCCTATCTTGTTGCAGTTCCAGCATGGCATGTTGCTTGGAGGGGCCTTGGAACTACCCTGACTGGTAGTGCCCTTGGGAAGAGCAACAGTAAAGGCCTTGCAAAATCCAGTTCTACCTGGATTCTTCTTTTGTGGTGGGCAGAATTTAGCAGCTAATGCTGGAGGGCGGACTAGAGCCCTTGGTGCGATAGGAGCCTTAGATTGTGAGGCGCCCGCCTCATAGGCCCTCTTACGACTTTTCAAAGCAGCATACACCGCATTGTTGTTCTCTTGCGATAAAGCATCACTCACAAACTCATTAAAATGAGCACACTTGTAATTCCCCATGGTCTTCATCAATTTGGGGCTAAGTCCCTGCTTGAAACTAGCAATCTTTTTGGCATCGGTGTCCACAAACTCGGTAGCATACCTTACAAGGTTGTTGAAAGCCTGCAGGTATTCATTCAAGCTCTTATTCCCCTGGGCCAGCTTCATGAACTCTGTATGTTTGATCGCCATGAGACTAGGAGGAATGTAATTTCCCTTGAAAGCAGACTTAAACTGATCCCAAGTGATTTGGGCATTAGTGGGCATAGTGGACCGATGATGACTCCACCAAATGCCAGCTGGTCCATGCAGTTGGTGAGATGCATACTCAGTCTTCAGCATCTTAGTCAAGCGGAGCAGACGGAACTTCTGCTCGAGAGTATTCAACCACTCATCAGCTTGTAGGGGCTCCTCAGCCTCCTTAAAGATCGGGGGTTTCGTGTCAAGGAAATCCTTGAAGTCACTGTATTGATTTGGTTTTGGTCCTTGGCGTGGACCACGACCATCATGATTCGCAATTGTACTGAGAGCCTCAGCCATAGTGCATTGTCCTTCCGCAAGAATTGCCATCAATTCTGTTGGTGTGGGTGGTGGTGGCGGTGGAAGATCATCATCATCACCCGCACCGGTGGAATGAGTACGAGGCATCTGCAACAATGCGCAACCAGTAATTATTGATGATGTTAGCACATTGGAGAGGAACAATGTAATTATGCCAAACTGAATTTACTAATGAGAATGAAAACTTCATACAATAAATAGAGGCAATAATTCATTCTCCAATCACCACATCATCAATTAGATTACTAGCGCTATACGCAGTGCATTCCAACATGATAAGTTTTAAACTTAACCATCAAGGTACGCATCCTGAAGGAAGCGAATTAAAGTACATTACAAGGCGAGTTCAAATTAAAAAGGTACATCCAACATCAGTCTTCGTACTTCAGTTCATTACATCAATGACTGCAAAAGCTTAACTAGTGAGACTTGCTAACTAACTACTCATCAAAGTGATCGCTGTCCACATCGAAGACACCTTGGACTTCTTCTGGGTGTTCCTCTTCTTCATCTGTAGGCTCAGCTGCATTGTCATCCATCTGCATGTCTTCTTCTTCATCATCGGCCTTAATCACTTGAGGTCCACCCACATTTGGATACCTTGGTATGGGGTGAGGAATAGGAAACAGACGGTTGTGCAGTTGATGGTGCTCAACCTGAAGTTCTTCACGCCGTTCTTGGAGTTCTTGCTCCCTATGGAAAGCATTTTGGTTAGCCATAATCCAACCCTGATGTCTTTCTTCTGCTAACTCCAAAGCTACTTCTCTGTGATGGGTCACACAATCCAACTCTTGTGCAGCCTCATCTCTCTCAATAGTGAGGTTCATCAGCTGGTTATGAAGCTCGTCTCTCTCGCGTGCGGTTTGACCCCACTGTTGCAGATGATAATTTGCAATATCGCGAATCTCCTCAACTTCTTGCTGAGCTCTCCCACAAGCATCCTCTCTACGGCGATACTTGCGGGCACGTAACCTAAACTTATGCTGGGCTGCCATTGCCTTGCCAGCTTCATCTAGCGCACTAGAAAGGTTGTTTTGCCTGACTCAACAAAGCTTCAAGACTACCATCATAGCACTCATTCCAGCATTGTCGCTCTGCACACGTTCGCCATGGCCTCAAACCAAGGCCTGGCCAACGTCCTAAGTCCACTCAGCCTCAGTAGGAGACACTCGGGGAATGGATGAAGCTGGTCCACCCACTAACTCGTCCTCGAAGCTCTGTGCTATATCCATCAGCACATCAAGGGCAGCAACCTGAGCGGCTTCTCATGGGCTTTGCCCATCAGTCTCAATGCTCCACCTACTGGGCTCGATTTGAAATTGATTTTCTTTATTTGTTTTCACATATTTGAATGCAAACATCAAAAATTTATATCTTGAGTTAGGAGTATCCAAATGAGGTGATCCAAATTTTGTTGGATTCATCAAAAAATGTACTATTTGATAAAAATATGAAACCTACTATTTGGGGTATTTTTCCTAAGGGAATTAAATTGAGCTAGATAAGTGCTTTTAAATTTGTTTCTATCTTGTAAAATGCATAACTTGAGCTAGGGAAGTGCTAAAATTGTGATTCCAATTTTGTTGGTCCTGTGTTGGCATGATCTAGCTAAAAAAATACTAAACCTAAAGAATACATACTTGAAATATGGTCTTTCTATTTAACCTTGATTATTTGCTAGTTTCTAGTGAAAATAAATGGGGTGAAAAAATATATAACATATGATCATGCAAATTTTTACATAATGTTCTTATGCTAGGATGAAAGTAAAAAAAATATTAAATCTGTTGTTTGACATTTTTCACTAGGCTAAACTATTTTTGCTAAAATAAGCCTATGCAACTTGTCATTTTTGTAGAGGTTGCTATACTTATCCAAATGGCATGAAATTTGTACAGTAGACTATTGGAGTTATATGTAACCTATTGTAATTGTCTTAGAATTTATTGAGTACTAGAAATATTTATCCTCTAAATCACCCTATTATATAAGAAAAATTAATAAATGAATATAAATAAATTATTTGGGCTTAACCATGATGTTTTCTAGGGTGTTTGTGATGCATATGATCTGTTGATGTTAGTAGTGGTGCTCAGAAATAATTGGTTATAGGCAACTAGTTAATTATAGCTCTATAATTCAATTGGATGACTACATGTATAGTTTCTGTTGTCATGGTGTTTTCATAATGAAGATGAAGTTTGCTGTGAATCTTGTTAATAAAAAAGTTTTAGATAACTTACTCATTTGTCTTGTCCTAAAATTTTATGGCTGTAGGCCTGATGGTTTGAGAGCTATAGCTGTTAGAAGTCTACTATCAGATTTGCTTATCCTCAGAACGGATCTAGAAGATTGAATTGTTTGACATAGTGTTGGGTATCATAGAACGGGGTACCCCGAGTGTACACCAAAAGAGTCACTTAAACCCCATCAACAACAAAGCCAGAGGGTAGGCCATGGGTTCACCCCCGGCCCCGTCCGAACCCATCGGCTCTCCACCTCGCCTGAAGCCTCGCATGGGAGGTCTCGACGCCCTGACGAATCTCTGCCTCGCGTGAGGCCTCTCGCGGGAGGTCTCGGCAAGGAGCCCAATCTCCGTCCCACCCGAGGCCCCGCGCGCATAGCCTCGAACAAGACAGCGATTCTCCGTATCGCTCGAGGCCGGCTTGTTAATAGCCCGTCGCTCCTGCCTCGACCAGTCTTCCTAACAGTGTGTCACGTCCCATTACTGCGCCAACCACTCCCGTGATCTCAGCCGGACGATGGCTCGACACCATGGAGTGGCCGACGGGACAAGGAGTCGCATCAACACCATACCGGCTAAGACAAGGCATGGCGAGGATTACCGGCCACTGTGTTCTGGCGCTATGCCCACGATCAGCACCGGCACTATGCTATGCCCCATAACACCCGCCCCAAAGACAATGCGGCATGGGAAGTCTGGCCTGGGTCATCATCGCCTCCGAACCAGCGTACCAGACCGACCGCTCCCTCCGAGCCTCGGCACCCTACATCAGGGCCTCGGCCATCTCGAGATTCACGTCTGCCGAGACCCCCACCATGGTTCGACCTCGGCACCAACCGAGCCTTGGCACCAACCTAGCCTCAATTTCACGCGCCGACAATCTACAACGACCCGCACGTCGACTATCGCACTCGCTTTGAGGTAGCCTTGGAGCTCCCATGACGCATAGGATCAGATGTGACCAGCATGTCGCTCCAGCGCTTCAAGGACAAACCACTCCGACAACCACACCGCCACAGGAACAGGCTACAGGGCTTGAACACACCGCCTCCATTCGCATGACACCATATAGTTAGCACACATACTACCCTTGTCCTCCCTTCAACTATAAAAGGAAAGGACTTGGGCCATTTCTGGGGAGAGGGCACACGCACCCACCGAAGGAACACCCTGTAACACACACACACTCCCCTACTGCTTGAGAGCAACATCTCAAGCAGTCCACATCACTCCACGCTGAGACCTAGGACTAGCTCCCTCCCTCACCCAGCTTGTAACCCCCTACTATAAGCACTTCGGTGCAAGGAATACAAGATCGATCTCTCAAACTAGATGTAGGGCACTGATTGCCCAAACTAGTATAAACCTTGTGTCTCTTTGCATCACCATCCGAGATCGAGAACATGTAGTACAAATTTACTAGTTGGTTGAGGATCCCCAGTCCAAAATAGCGATAGTTGGCGTGCCAGGTAGGGGGCTCTGCGTGTTAGTTTTGTCATCCCAACAGGTTCTGGATGGCACACCTCGTACAATTGCTGCGTCTCGGCACGGTGGTCTGGTTTGGGAGCCTAGAGTTCATGTCTCTAGGGCATGAGTACGACATGGTACTCCTCACACCCCGAGCCTCGCCTGCCGACGATGACGTCACGCACCGGCAGCCCAGGCGTAGGCGGCGCCCGGGCGGCCGCTCTCGCCGCGCTCGTCGAGCACGACACGAGCAGGATCACCCCGATGCTACGCGAACCCAGGGTGACTTGCCGCTCTCCGCCGGTATCCTACGACCAGCTGTTGGCGCAAGGTCCCTAGTTGGAGACCTGTCTAGCCTAAGCCTGGACAAGGGAAAAACGCTGGTGGCACCCGACGACGCCCCGGCATCAAGTTCCGCTCCACCACTCCCTGAGGAGCCAACTCTGGCGGAGCAGAGCCAGGCAATGACACCATCTCCATACCCCTTCGGGTCGAGAAATGTCGCCGCCTCTTATGCTTACGCCTGCGCTTCCGCTCATGCGGATCTCTCAGGGCGCCGCCAGCGCTTTGCTCTCGACTTCGACACCACCGCATCGACCCACACCCACACCAACTCCTTGGAGGAGGATGAGGCATGGGCCGGAGCGGATTTCTCCGACCTCCATGACCATGAAACCATACGCCGCTTCTTGGCCGCAAGTGACTATTGCTTCGGCTACTCCGACTTCAACGATGAAGGTACTTACGATCCCACTCGTGAGTGCTTCCATGTTAGACTTGGGATGCCAAGCACGGGCGATGAGGATGAGGGGGTAGGCAACTGTACTCTGCTTCATCAGGGAACGGGCGATGCCACACCTTCATGAACTATCCCACCGGTAGCACGGAACGAGAACTTTGCCCTTGGACAATTTTGACGCCTGGACCTAGAGCAGCTCCGTGAGCTTTAGGCCAAGGTCGAGCAAGATCGACTCCTTCTGCAACAGCTCCGAAACACTCTCGAGTAGGAGCAGTAGGGCCACGGTGACGGCGGAGCAGCCCAGCAGCGGGCTCGCGACGTGCACCACCGCATCAACGATGATGAAGGGGATGATTGTCCCCCAATCTTCAATCACGCTAGCCAGAATGTCGTGGCTGTAGCGATGCTAGTGCACGCGATGCCCGAGCCCTCTACCATAGAAGGGTGACGGGTTCGCAGCGAGCTCTAGGACCTCCTCGAGACCACCGCGGTGCAGCAGGCCGAGAGTTCTGCCTCCCGACGGCGTGGAGCCGCCTCGGACCTCCCCTTGGCACTGCCTCGACAGGATAGGGAGGCCTTGGTTCGTCCCAAGCCCCCTCGGGCGCCAATAGCCTACGGGTCCCCGTGCGGCTCGATCGCCTCAGCAACCAACACAAGGTGCAGGCAGACCATGAGGTGGTCAGCAGGCGACGATGCCATGACAATGAGGGGCCCGCCTGAGGCTACCATCCACACCGAGGTGGCCGTTATGACAGTGAGGAGGATCGCAGTCCTTCTCCTGAATCGCCTGGTCCTCGGGTCTTTAGCAGGGCCATCCGTAGCGCTCAGTTTCCAGCCCGATTTTGACAACCAACCAACCTCATGAAGTATAGCGGCGAGACCAATCCCGAACTCTGGCTCGCCGATTATCATCTGGCTTGTCAGCTAGGTGGTGCAGACGACGACCTGCTCATCATCCGCAACCTCCCCTTGCTCTTGTTAGACTCGGCATGAGCCTGGCTCGAGCACCTTCCTCCCTCTCAGATCCACGACTGGCGCGACTTGGTTAGGATCTTCATCAGGAATTTCTAGGGCACATACATGCGCCCTAGAAACTCTTGGGACCTTAAGAGCTGTCGCCAGAAACCAGACGAGTCCCTCCGAGACTTCATCCGGCGCTTCTCTAAATAGTGCACCGAGTTGCCCAGCGTTGGCGACTCAGAAATTGTCCAGGCTTTCCTCTCTGGCACCACCTGCTGAGACTTGGTCTGAGAGTTAGGCCAGAACATGCCGCGCTCAGCTGCCGCACTCCTCGACATCACCACCAACTTCACATTGGGCAAAGAGGCTATAGGGGCCATCTTCCCCGAGAATGATGCCAAGGAGAAGCAGAGGGATGAGGCCCCCGAGGCCTCGGTTCCCCACCTCCCCAAAAGAAAGAAAAAGGATCGCTAGGGGAAGCGGGCCATCCTCGAGGTCGATCTGGTCATGGCCATAGAACGTAGGAATCCCCGAGGCCCCAGGGGCCCCAGGCCCTTCGATGACATGCTTAAGAAACCCTGCCCTTACCACCAGGGCCCGGTAAAGCATGCCCTCGAGGATTGCTCCATGCTGTGGCGTTACTACGCCAGGCTCGGACTCCCCGACGATGACACCAAGCAGAAAGGCACCGGCGACCGGGACGATGACAAGGACGACGGGTTCCCCAAGGTGCACAATGCCTTCATGATCTTTGGCAGACCCTCGGCATGCCTTACGACATGGCAGCGAAAGAGGGAACGTCGAGAGGTCTTCTCGGTCAAGGTGGCCACTCCCTAGTACCTCGATTGGTCTCAGGAGGCAATCACCTTTGATCGAGATGACCACCCTAACCATGTCCTGAATTCCAGGTAGTACCCGCTCGTCCTTGACCCAATCATGGGCAATACCCGGCTCACTAAGGTGTTGATGGACGGAGGCAGCGGCCTCAACATCCTCTATGCCAGCACCCTAGAGCTCTTGGAGATCGACCAGTCGAGGCTCCGAGGTGACGCCACACCTTTCCACGGCATCGTGCCAGGGAAACACACATGACCCCTAGGGCGCATCGACCTTCCCGTTTGCTTCGGCACCCCCTCCAACTACCGCAAGGAGGTCCTTACCTTCGAGGTGGTTGGGTTCAGGGAACCTACCATGCCATCCTGGGGCGGCCGTGCTACGCCAAGTTCATGGCAGTCCCCAACTATACCTACCTTAAGCTCAAGATGCTGGGTCCCAACGGTGTCATCACGATTGAGTCCACATACGAACATGCATACGACTACGACGTCGAGTGCATCGAGTACGCCGAGGCTCTCGCGGAGGCCGAGACCCTCATCGCCAACCTCGACCAACTCAATGGCGAGGCGCCTGACTCCAAGCATCGTGCAGGGGCATTCGAGCCCGCGGAGGCCATCAAGCTTGTCTCGGTCGACCCTGCCTGCCCCGACGACCGGGCACTAACGATCAGCGCCACCCTCGACATCAAATAGGAGGCCGTGCTCGTCGACTTCCTCCATGTGAATGCTGACATGTTTGCATGGAGTCCCTTGGACATGTTGGGCATACCGAGGGAGGTCACCGAGCATGCCTTGGACATCTGGGCCAGCTCTAGACCAGTGAAGCAACGCCTGCGCCGATTCGACAAGGAAAAGCGTAGGGCCATCGGTGAGGAGGTGCAGAAACTCTTGGTGGCCGAGTTCATCAAGGATGTGTCCCACCTAGAGTGGTTGGCTAACCCCATGTTAGTTAGGAAGAAAAATGGGAAATGGAGGATGTGTGTAGACTACACCGGTTTGAATAAAGCCTGTCCAAAAGTCCCCTTTCCATTACCTCGAATCGATCAGATCGTTGACTCCACTGCTAGGTGCGAGACCCTATCTTTCCTTGATGTGTATTCTGGTTACCATCAAATCAAGATGAAAAAGTCTGACCAGCTTGTGACTTCTTTCATCACCCCATTTGGCATGTACTGCTACGTGACTATGCCTTTTGGCCTCAGAAACGTAGGGGCCATGTACCAGCGGTGCATGACCCAGGTCTTTGGCAACCACATTGGGCGAACCGTTGAGGCCTATGTGGACAACATCATGGTCAAGACTGGAAAGGCCGAGGATCTCGTCGACGACTTGAAGATAGACTTCAAATGCCTTAGAGAGAAGGGCATCAAGCTCAATCCCAAGAAGTGTGTGTTCGGGGTCCCCCGAGGCATGCTCTTGGGATTCATAGTCTTGGAACATGGCATCGAAGCCAACCCAGAGAAGGTCTCGGCCGTAACCAGCATGGGACCAATCAGAGACCTCAAGGGAGTGCAGAGGGTCATGTGATGCCTTGTGGCCCTGAGCCGCTTCATCTCGCGCCTCGGCAAAAAAGGCTTGCCTCTGTACCGACTCTTGAGAAAATCCGAGTGCTTTTCTTGGACTCCCGAGGCCGAAGAAGCCCTCGACAGGCTCAAAGCGCTGCTCACCAATCCTCCCATCCTAGTACCGTCGGCCAGGGGTGAGGCCCTCTTACTTTACATCGCCACAACGACCCAAGTGGTCAGCGCTGCCGTAGTAGTAGAAAGGCAGGAAGAGGGGCATGATCTACCCACCCAACGACCTGTTTACTTCATCAGCGAAGTGCTCTTCGAGACCAAAACATGCTACCCCCACATCCAGAAGCTAGTCTACGCCGTAATCCTGGCCCGGCACAAGCTACGTCACTACTTTGAGTCCCACCCAGTGACCGTGGTATCGTCTTTCCCCTTGGGAGAGATAGTCCATAACTGGGAAGCCTCAGGCAGGATAGCCAAGTGGGCCATCGAGCTTATGGGGGAAGCCTTGACTTTTGCGCCTCAGAAAGCGATTAAGTCTTAGGTCTTGGCCGATTTTGTGGCTGAGTGGACCGACACCCAATTGCCACCTGCTCAAATCCAGATAGAATGCTGGACCATGTACTTCGATGGGTCTCTGATGAAGACCAGGGTAGGCGCGGGTCTGCTCTTCATCTCGCCCCTCGGAGTACACATGCACTACATGGTTTGGCTCCATTTTGCCGCCTCCAACAACGTAGCTGAATATGAGGCCCTCGTCAACGGCCTACTGATTGCCATCGAACTTGGAGTATGGCGTCTCGACATCCTGGGCAACTCATAGCTCATCGTCGATCAAGTCATGAAGGAGTCAAACTGCCTCGACCCCAAAATGGAGGCGTACTACAAGCTGGTATGCCGCCTGGAAGACAAGTTTGACGGTCTTGAGCTCAACCACATCACGCGGAAATACAATGAGGCCGTGGATGAACTGGCAAAGATGGCCTCAGCACGGGCTCCAATCCCCCCGAACGTCTTTGCCAAAGACCTCCACAAGCCTTCCATCGACTACGCCTCAGTAGCAGAAGGGGGCCCACCTACCGAAACCACCACGAGGCTTGATGCCTCCTCCGCTACCGACACTCTCTCAACCAAGCTCAAGGTCATGGGAGTCAACACCGAGCCTCCCTAGGCTGACTAGGGCGTGGACTGGCGAATCTCGTTCCTTGATTGGCTTGCTCGAGGAGAGCTTCCTAGTGACAGGATCAAAGCCCGACAGCTTGCATGGTGAGCCAAGACTTACGTCCTCTGCAATGGCGAATTATACAGGCGAAGTCCCTCCGGTGTCCTTCAACGATGCATCACCACTGAGGCAGGCCAAGCCCTGCTTTGGGACTTGCACGCAGGGGCCTGCGGGCACCATGCGGCGCCTCGGACGCTCGTCGGAAATGCTTTCCACCAAGGGTTCTACTGGCCGACAGCGGTTGCCGACGCCACCAAGCTAGTACGCTCCTGCGAAGGATGCCAGTACTATGCTCAGTAGATGCACCTCCTAGCCCTGGCCCTCCAAACCATCCCCATTACGTGGTCGTTCGCCGTGTGGGGGCTCGACATGGTCGGGCCTCTACAAAAGGCCCTCGGGGGCTACACCCATCTACTAGTAGCAATCGATAAGTTCTCCAAATGGATCGAGGCTCGTCCAATCAATTGAATCAAATCCGAGCAAGCAGTGTTGTTCTTCACTAACATTATCCACAGGTTCGGGGTCCCTAACACCATCATCACTGACAACGGGACACGGTTCACCGCCAAAAAATTATTGATGTTCTATGATGACCACCACATCCGTGTGGCCTGGTCGGCCGTAGGACACCCAAGGACCAACGACCAAGTAGAGCGTGCCAACGGCATGATCCTACAAGGCCTCAAGCCAAGAATTTACAATCGGTTGAGGAAGCTTGGCAAGAAATGGCTCGCCGAACTCCCATTGGTCATCTGGAGCCTGAGGAACACTCCAAGCCGAGCCACGAGGTTCACGCCTTTCTTCCTGGTCTATGGGGCCAAGGCCATCCTCCCCACTGACTTAGAATATGGTTCCCCAAGGCTATAGGCCTATAATGAACAAAGCAACCGCACCACCCGAGAGGACGCCCTTGACCAACTGGAGGAAGCCCGAGATGTCACGCTGCTACACTCGGCTAAATACCAGCAAACCCTATGGCGCTATCAGGTCCGGTGCATCCGAAGACGAGACTTGAAGGTAGGCGAGCTGGTGTTGAGGCTGGCGCAGAGCAACAAGGGTCGCCACAAGCTGACCCCGCCATGGGAAGGACCATACATCATCGCCCAAGTGCTGAAGCTCAGAACCTACAAGCTAGCCAATGAGAAGGGCAAAATCTTCACCAACACTTGGAATATAGAACAACTACATCGCTTTTACCCTTAAAATTCCAAGCATTGTATATATTGTTTCTCGGAATACAATTGAAAAGCATTCTTTAGTTCTAATTTTTTGAGAATCCCCCCGAGCCTATCGTTGGTCTTGACAATACGATGACACTATAAGGGAGACTCAGCTCTGCCTCTGTAGAACCAAATCTCCCTCAGGGGCTAGATGGGGGATTCCCCCTAAGTCCCACGCACCATTTTTTAGTCATTTTTTGAAAAAATTCCTATGCCAAACCCTCTAGCACGCTCTGACGAATCGGTTGTGGAAAACCCAAGGACCAAAAGCCCATCTCTGGGCCAGAAGGCCGGTAGAGTCGCGAGATGGCCTAAGCCTCCAGGCTACGACACTCCCTCACCACCTTTCGCCTAGGGGACGGCTTAGGCTCCAAGGAGGTTTTTTGCAAAGAAACCAGATCAGAGACAACAAGAGGGTAGAGGCTCAGAAATACAAGACAAATGATTAAAGAAACATGAGTACTTTAAAAGAAAGGCCTCGATGGCCACAAGCGTTACGATACAAAGTTAATTCCTACTCTATTTACATGGCCGCTTAGGCCCAGGTCAAGGCTCAGGACCTCCGGCATCGACAGACGGCGGGGGAGGGACCACCTCCTCTTCAAACAATGTTGCCAGTGCCATGCCAGGGCCTTTTGTCGCCTCCAACAGCTTCGTCACCACCTCGTCGGCCTCATCATCATCATCGGGCAAGACATAGCCATCGCTGATGGCTTGGAGGTCAACACCGACGTAGTGCGAGGCGATGACGGCCAGTGCGCGCTTGACGCCCGTATGTAGCGCTCCTCAGAGCCGCTCACGCACTTGACCGCTTAGTGCAATCAGATAGCTCCCAAGGGAGCTACCTGACTGAACCCCCTCGACCACCAGGGCATCACAGGTGGCACGAATGGCACCCTTTAGCGTGTCGTGCTCCTTGATCTTGGTCTCGAGCACCGTTTGCACCGCGACAGAAGCCTCGGCGGCCCGGGTGACCTCCGCCTCTGACTCTACACCATAGGAAATGGAATGGGGTTGAGCGAGAGGAAAAACAAGCCAAATAAGGACGGAAGCCTACGGAACTCACCCTTGGCCTTCTGCTCCCAGTGTCAGGCCTCAACCCAAGAGGCCTCGACTTCCTCCTTCCATCGTAGGGCTTTGGCCTGGGAAATGATGGCCTCCTCCTTTAGGCGCTGGGCCTCGACCTGAGAAGCCTTGGCTGCCCTAGAAGCTTCACTCCCCAGCTCTATGTCACATCAGGAAGTTAGGGAGCGAACATAAGAAAAAGAGAATAAAACAAGGGGACTAGGACTCACCCTCAGCCTTTCCCCTCCAAACCACAGCCTCGGTTTGCGAGGCCTCAGCCGCTGCAAGGGCCTCATCCAAAGCACTTTTTGTCAGCTGGTGCGCACTCTGTTCTGCTCCTAGCTGCCCAGCAAGAGCCTTGCCCGAGGCCGTGGCTTCTTTGGCTCGAGACTTGAAGGCATCCCGATCACTGGCCATGCAGGTGAGTTCCTCCTCCAACTCCTTGACCCATGCCGCCAGAGGGGCAACCTGCTCCTGGGTCGTGACCACCTCGACCTTCGCATTGGCACAACGAAGCCGGAGGTCCTCCACCTCTACGCTCTGCACCGATAGGAGCTCATTCGCGCCAGCAAGAAGGCCTTTCTGCCGCTGAAGCTGGTCCCAGACGTCCCTCTCCCACCAAAGAAAGACTGACTTCCCAAGGGACCGGGTCTCGAGCTCCTGGGAGAAATAGAACAAGGGTCAATCCCTAAAAAGAAAACTCGGGAAAAGACCACCACGTAAGAAAAGAAAGCACAAACCTAGGCGACTCCGGGCAGATCATTGGCCACCATAGACAGCGCCGTCCGTAGTGACCGCTCCACCAGCTGGAGGTACTGCTCGAACGTGTCCCAGCGACTACCCTTGGTCGCGTTCTTGAGGGCAAATAGAGGCTCTGCCTCAGGATCATCCTGGCTTTGCCACAGGACATGCGGGTGATTCCACCCGTGGAGCTCGGGTCGCACCCGCGCGAGGGCCGAGCTTCCCTCGCCTGGGGTCAGAACTGGCTATTCCACGGCCCTAGCCACCTCGGCGTCCGCCATCTCCTATGCCCGGGAAGTATCATCAGAGGAGATCGGAAGGACCTCAATCTCCTGGGCGCTCTCCCACAACGACGGCGGGCCTTGAACCAAGGGTGCCACCGAGGCCACCGCTGCCTTTGTCTCCACTTCCTGGACCAACGGCCTCACCGCGATCATGTCAGCCTTGGTGGTCCTAGGGGCTCCGGCCTCCGCCATCGTGGCCTCGGTGGTCCCAGGGGCTCTGGCCTCCACCATCATGGCCTTGGTGGTCCTGGGGGCTCTGGCCCCTACCACCGTGGCCTCGGTGGTCGCGGGGGCTCCAGTGCCCACCATAGCGGCCTCGATGGTCCTAGGCGCCTCGGCCTCCGTCGCCCCGGCATGCAAAACCTTGGGGACCTCAATCCCGGTGGCCTCGGCGGCCAAAGGAACCTCGGCCTCATCTGACCCATGGGCCTCGCCATCGCGGGGCAGAGGCGCTCCCTCCCCCTCCTGTGTTAGGGCCGCCTCGGCAGCCCCTCCTTGGGTGGCTGGCTCCTTCGGGTTGGCCCTCGCCGATGCCGCACCACGTTGTAGGGCGGCTTGCGCCTCTGCCACCCAGTGGGCGGTAGAGCCGGGGTTAACCTTGAGCGCTTTTAGGGGCGCCAAGGTAGGCACCTCCATAGGTCACTTTTGGCTAAGGACAAAAAGTTTACAGGGTTAGCACAAGACAAAAGAACAAACGGAAAGCACTGCGACTCCACCAAAAATACACCTACCTCGAGCAGGGCGACAACCGCTTCGGCACGATGACCCTTGTCTGCAAAGGCGATGGCAGTGGCAGAGGCACGACCTCCATGTTCATCGGCGCCGGTTGGTCCTTAATGGACCCCGGTGCCCCCTCAGTCCTCTGCGGGGGTAGTTGCGTCGCCACCGCCGTCACCTACTCCACCGCAGCCGCCGAGCCCACCGGGCTGACGGCATGTTTGCCCAACGCCCATGCCTCGGGCATGTCGGCCTCAGCCCTAGAGCGGGCAATTGCCAACCCTGAGTCGGCTCCTCCTCCTCCTCTTAGGAGCGCCGAGATGCTGGCCGACGCCCCGGGCACTGTCTCCCCTATGTTAGGGAGATGGTCCAGGGGACCCCGCCCCATCTCGCCCTCGCCATCCCCATCTGAGGCATCCGTCGATATCGACAGCGATAGGGACTCCTCCAACGGGAGGCCATCCTTCCTTTGCTGCCAGCGGCGCTTATCCAGTTCCTCGCGCACGAGGATCTTCTTCGTGCGCTTCACCGCCTTGATGTCCTTCTGCTTTTTCTGTGCCTCGGCGTGCACCCGGTTGATCGCCCGCCGCCTCGCGTCCTTGGGAACGGGCGGCGGAGAGGCACGCACGTCCCTCATCCCCTGCGGGAACGGTGAATGTGCATAAGGGAACGAGAAGTAAGGAGAAACGGAGGAGGCTTGGGGGCTGCAGCGGCGTGCGACTTACCAGCGAAAGGAACCCTCGCGATGGGCGCATTGTGATGGGGGTCAGGTTGCCACCCCTCAGCTTTGCCTCCACCGTCTCCCCCACCTGGCGAAGAATTTCTTCATCGGAAAGGGCGGAGGACATCTAGATGCCCTCGTTTGGCTCGCCCGACCTCATCTCGAACAGGCGCCGCCGCTGAGTCATCAGCGGCAGCACCCTCCGGTGGTGGAAGGCAGCCACGACCATGGCCATAGTAAGGACACGGCCTAGTAGCCTCTCCAGCCCCTCTAGAAGCGGCTGTAGCTTGGGCTAATCCTCCCTCAGGACGCCATACTTCCACCTCTCTGGGCAGCTCCCCACAATCCGCCCAGTGTAGGGGGGAAGTCCTCTGTCGTTGTTGCGAAGATAGAACCAGCTCGTGTACCATCGATGATTAGATGACACGAGCTAGGTCGGGATGTAGAGGTGCTGGCGGTCCTGACACACTTGGAGAGTGCAGCCGCCAGCCCTCACCACTTTCCTCATGCCCGACGTGCCTGTTGGCTTAGTGGTGTGCCCCACCCGAAAGAGATTGAGCCACAACTCCCAATGGGGAGCAATCCCCAAGTACCCCTCGCAGACAGCGATGAAGATGGCCGCCTGCGCGATGGAGTTGGGGTTGAAGTTGTGGAGCTCCATGCCATAGTAGTGCGGGAGCGCCCGCATGAACCAATCTGCCGGAACGCTAAGGCCGCGCTCGTGAAAGGAGACGAAGCTCACGATGTAACCGTCACAAGGCCTCGGCTCTGGCTCGCCTGATGGAGCGATCCACTCTGGCCTATTGGGGTCCGTCACCGGACGAAGGAGTCCGCCATCGATGAGCAACTGAAGCATCTCCATGGTGACATCAGATGGATCCCAAGGGTCCGCCTCGATGACAATGATGTCGCCAGCCATGAGTGCGGTGGAGGGTTCAAATGCGGTGGTGAGTTTCTCTCTCTCTCCCTGGCTCACCCTTCTCCCTTCTTCCCGACTCCCGCTGCTCTAGCGACGGCTCGATGGGGGCAGAACTAACGCAGGCAAGGTGAGGTGAGGAAGGGCGGGGCTCGTTGCGTATTTATGCAGGGTAAAGGCGAAATGGACGGGCGATGAAATTGGGGAAGTTTCCCTCGGATCTGGTGTGGTTAACCGCGATCTGATTTTACCGCCCACGTGCCCACCTTTTTCTCATTAATTGCGGGAACATTTATGTCCCATCCACCACGTCACGCCCAACCGCTGTGGCAGCCGGCGTCATTCTATCTCCCCAGAAAACCGCCTCAAAAGGCGCACCAGCCGTTGCTGAGCCGATGGGGAAGATATTCCCCCCGCCCTATTCCTTTCAGATGAAGGAACCGAGCGCTGAGCCTATTATGGTCCAGGGGTTCGAAGGCTGGGCCCCTAGGGGTTTCGATAGCTGCCCCAGGGCAATAGAGTCAGGGACAACCACGGGTGAGCCCACATGGGGCTAAGGCCCAAGCAAGCAAAATGCTTGGGACGCCCTAAGTCGTGTCCGAGATCGATAGGGAGGTCTTCGAATGGGATCCCATCATAGGGAGGCGCCGAGCCACCAAGGCCCAGCAAACGGCCTCGGCACCCACTAGAGAAACCCTCTGGTACTCTTGGAGTGCGTCTCTAGACCACTAGCTATCCCCTAGCGAATGGGGCATGGGCCTCCACTCGGACTTACCCGATAACAGCTCACCGAAAGTGCCATCGCTCGTGCCCCCCGAGGGTAGCCTAGCACATTCCACCCCTCCTTCCGAGCAAAAAGGAAGCGTGAGGGTCATACAAAAAGCTAGGGGAACCCCTGATGGACCTCTTGCTCCATGCAGAGGCTAGGGGGCTCTTCCTACAACTTTGTCGAGACCTAGCGACCCTGGCTCGTACTCGAGGGGTCTCGACAAAACAACCCCTCCTTCTGAGCGAAAAGGAAGCGCGAGGGTCATACAAAAAGCTAGGGGAGCTCCTGATGGCCCTCTCGCTCCATGCAGAGGCTAGGGAGCCCTTCCTGTAGATATGCCAAGACCCTGCGACCCAGGCTCGCACCCAAAGGGACCTCGACAAACAAACCCTCACGCGCGAGGGGCGTACAAAAAGCCAGGGGAACTCCCGATGGCCCTCTCGCTCCATGCAAAGGCTAGGGGGCTGTTCCTACAACCTTGCTGAGACCTAGCGGCCCAGGCTCATGCCTGAATGGGCTCGGCAAACAACCCCTCCGTCCGAACGAAAAGGATATGTGAGGGTCAAATGAAAAAGCCAGGGGGACCCCTGACCGCCCTCTCACTCTGGGCAGAGGCTCGGGGGCTCCTCCTGCACCCAAGACAAAGACAAACGACCTAAGCCCACGCTGGAAGTTTCGTTACAAACACGATAAAGGGCACTGAGCCCGTTACAGTCTAGGGGTTCGAAGGCTGGGCCCCCTAAGGTTTCAACAGCCGCCCCAAGGCAATAGAGTCAGGGACGACTATGGGCGAGCCCACATATGGCCAAGGCCTGAGCAAACAATCGCTCGGGACATCCTAAGTCATGTCTGAGACTGGCAGGGAGGTCTCCGAATGGGATCCCACCGTAGGGAGGCACCAAGCCACCAGGGCCCAGCGAACGACCTCAGCACCCACTAGAGAAACCCTTCGGTACTCTTGGAGCATGTCTCTGGACCACTAGCCGTCCCCTAGCGAACAGGGCATGGGCCTCTACTCGGACTTACCCGATAACAGCTCACCAGAAGTGCCACCACTCATGCCCACCGAGGGTAGCCTAACACATTTCACCCCTCCTTCCGAGCGAAAAGGAAGCATGAGGGCCACACAAAAAGTCAGGGGCACCCTTGATTGCCCTCTTGCTTCATGCACAGGCTAGGGGGCTCTCCCTTCAACCTTGTCGAAACCCCGCGACCCAAACTCATACTTGTGGGCTCGGCAAATACGATAAAAACTTCTCACTCAAACATGAAAAAAGCCCCTAGAGGAGTAAATCCACTCCTCTAGGGCCTCGGGGGCTACACCCGGCGGGTGCGCTCATGCGCACCCATCAAAACCTCAAAAAGCAAAACACAATCCCAACAGGAGTGGCTGCAAGCCAAGTCTCGACAAACCCTCAGGAAGAGTGCTCGCACTCCCCCTAAGGCTCGGGGGCTACTGTCGGGTACTATAGAACGAGGTACCCCGAGCGTACACCAAAAGAGTCACTTAAACCCTATCAACAACAAAGCCAGAGGGTAGGCCGTGGGTTCACCCCCGGCCCTGTTCGAACCCATTGGCTCTCCGCCTTGCCTGAAGCCTCGCACGGGAGGTCTCTACGCCCTGACAAATCTCCACCTCACGCGAGGCCTCTCGCGGGAGGTCTCGGCAAGGAGCCCAATCTTCGTCCTGCCCGAGGCCCCGCGCGCACAGCCTCGAACAAGATAGCGATTCTCCATATCGCTCGAGGATGGCTTGTTAATAGCCCATCGCTCCCGCCTTGACCAGTCTTCCCAATAGCGTGTCACGTCCCATTAATGCGCCAACCACTCCTGCGATCTCAGCCGGATGACGGCTCGACACCACGGGGTGGCCAATGGGATAAGGAGTCACATCAACACCATACCGGCTAAGACAAGGCATGGTGGGGATTACCGGCCACTGTGTTCTAGCGCTGTGCCCACGATCAGCGCTAGCGCTACGCTATGCCCTGTAACACCCACCCCGAAGACAACATGGCCAGACCGACCGCTCCCTACGAGCCTCGGCACCCTACATCAGGGCCTCGGCCATCTCGAGATTCATGTCTGCCAAGACCCCCACCATGGTTCGGCCTCGGCACCAACCTAGCCTAGGTTTCGTGCGCCGACAATCTACAGCGACCCGCACGTCGACCGCCGCACTCGCTTCGAGGTAGCCCTAGAGCTCCCATGATGCATAGGATCAGATGTGACTAGCACGTCGCTCCAGCGCTTTAAGGATAGACCACTCCGACAACCACGCAGCCATAGGAACAGGCTACAGGGCTTGGACAGGCCGCCTCCATTCGCACAACACCGTATAGTTAGCACATGTACTACCCTTGTCCTCTCTTCAACTATAAAAGGAAAGGACTTGGGCCATTTCTGGGGAGAGGGCACACGCACCCACTGAAGTAACACGCACACTCCCCTGCTGCTTGAGAGCAATGTCTCAAGCAGTCCGCATCACTCCACGTCGAGACCTGGGACTAGCTCCCTCTCTCACCCAGCTTGTAACCCCCTACTACAAGCACTTCGGTGCAAGGAATACAAGATCAATCTCTTGAACTGGATGTCAAGCACTGATTGCCCGAACTAGTATAAACCTTGTGTCTCTTTACATCACCATCCGGGATCGGGAACACGTAGTACAAATTTACGAGTTGGTTGAGGATCCCCCAGTCCAAAACAGTGACACATAGATAGCTACTGAATCACCTTGAGATGATTACAATAAAGTTGTAGACAATTTTATAAGGTTTCCATAAAGTCCAATACCATGTTATTTGGGTGTATAAAACTCCAGTTATGGTGAAAATAAGTAGTTGGTGTCTTGTAGCCCAGAAAATACTAAATAGGTGTTTGTTAAATTACTAGAGATGACATATGCACCTACTCAGTCAAAGAATGTTAATCTTGTAATCACCCAAATACCTTGTTGTGAAGGACATTTATGTTTATGAATCATATCATATCATCCATATCATTACCATGCATTCTTGTATCTTATTTTGCGCTCATGCATATAGGATCGCTAGACGGAATCACACTATTGGAGTTTGAGGTAGAGGAGGAGGAGAATCAGGAGGCACCATAGTAGGTAGCCGTGAAAGCAAGGAGTAGGATCCTAAGGAATTAACGGAGTGCCCCGATCACAGGCCTACCTCCTTTCTGAAAGGCAAGCCCTGGAGCATTCTAAGCCTCCTATGTTTTTACAAATATCACTTGAGTCATTTATGTTTGATGCATTAGGTTATAAGAGTTGGTTGGAAACACTTGATGCATAGAACTACCTTGTCTAGAAATATACCTTGAACCCTATGTAGGTCCAGGATCGAACATATGCTTAGACATGCTTAGACCGGTAGAAGTCGGGTGATTTCCTATCACCTGCGAGATATAGGTGGATACCAAAGCACAGTTGGCTATATTTGCTATCATGGAAAATAACCATGGGGTGTTATTAAGTGGTGACCAGGTGGGAACTTATATGCAATGGTGTTGGTTTGGTTATGTTGGTCCTGTTAGTGTCTATTAAGGATCGTATTGTTGTTGGCGCTTCTATCAAGATTGAACGCATGTCTCTCACTTAGCTGGTCGAATAACTCATTCCGACCACGAAGCCGAGTAGCTCAACTCAGGCCGGGCCTCATTCTATTAGAGTGCGCACTCTAGATGGTAGTAAGGATATGTGGGAAGCCAGAAATGAGATCAAGGGAGGCCGGGCCTGAATGTCCTGGCAACTAGTAGTCCCTAGTTGTGCGGCGCTGATTGAACCCATGAAATGTGTACCTGAGTTGTACCAAAGGTGACCCAACATGGCCCCGATGGGGGAAGTGTGGGTTTGCGTTAGGAATAACTGCCTAGCTGGTTGCAACCGATTCAAATCGCCGTCTCTCCCAGATAGTGAGAAACTCAACTAGTCCCAGCATCATAGTAACTGGACTATGGAATTTGATGGTTATATTGGACAGGGGAATGCTACACTGGCTATGGTTATTATTGTGATGCTACATAATGATATATCACATGTTTGGCATATGTTAGTTGTTAATCTATAGGTGAATAGCTATAATTAACTTGATACCTGAATTATAAAATGTATAGTTGAACTAGTGGCTTTTTATGCAAAATATTGTCAAACTAGCTTCACTTATAAAGCCTTGCATGATCCTTGGAGTCACATTATTTTTGGTTTATGATGGATATGTCTAGCTGAGTACCTTCTTATACTAAGGGTTTATTTCCCCACTTGTTGCAGATAAAACAGACTATCATGGATATTGTAAGAACTGCTTCTGTCCTGCCGTGGATGAGGAGTAGGCCCTGGGTAGGGCACTTCTCATTAAATCCTTTATGATGCTTTTATGGGTTGTGATCATAAACTGGCAAAGTATCTAAATGATGGTGTGAGATGTTTGTTTCAAACTATATTTGCTTCTGCTATTGCTTCATTTGAACTTGGTTTGTAATAACTTTAATTATACTCTGATGTATGGTGAGGTAATTGTGAACTTTATGTAATATGTGATAGGTATGTTGAATCATGTACGATCTTGGTTGTATGTTGGAGATGAATAAGACCCTTCATGGTACTCAATAGACTACCGGGTTTATATGGGCTCAAGTATGACAGTGCGATCATTTCGGTGGTTGCCATTGTGCTTGTGCTCTTATAAATTTGTCGGTTCTGTCACAGCTGGTATTAGAGCAAGATTTAACATTATTTGCCACATGTGTATTTAAAACAAAGGTTTTTGTTTTCTAAAACTAGTTTTTGGCAACTTATAGTTATATATATAGGTGCGCCCAGTTAAGGATTTCATGTGTCTAAATAAGTACTAACATGGGGGTTTTTATTTTCGTCGTCCATATGATGTGCTATTGTATGGATGCATTCACTTGAGTAGTAATGTATGGATCAAATACCTCTACGCCCAAGGTAAGATGATGAGTGGCATGATAGCAAGATGTGAGCGTGCGGTCTAAGGGGAGAGGTAGTTTTGATACTAAAGTATATATATGTCGCATATATATACGGAGGTATTTAATTGTGGGTTAGCTTTGATACGCTATATATGCATACTTATATGTATATATAGGACATATTTACTTTTGGGTAGCTTTGATACAAAAGTATATATATATGAGTATATATATATGGTAGTACTTAGCTTACAACCTACAGCCCAGATGTTCATTTCTGTAGATATAATTGTGGGGCTAGGCTGAAATGAAATTCTTGTGCAGGTACGCTAAAAACGAAATGTGTAGCCCGACTAGTTATGTTATTTATGAGAGAACGTATGTATGCCACCATGTATGCCGCTAGAAGTTTCAATTTTCCTAAATTTGTGAGGACGTATGGAACGTGCATGCATCATGATAAATCATTCATTACATACTTGCATTGTTCCTCCCCTTATAAGTTTCTTATTTGGTTAAGTAACTCTTTTTCTATTATAATGTTGTTTTTATGAGAGTTGCACCATTTTTGCTGCAGATGGCAGCCTATTACCCACTAGAAGGGAATGAGGCATTCTTGGGTATCTTTGGCACACCTGCCTTGCTCTGGAGAGTGTTGCACTTTGTGGGGTACACAGAGCCACCCTAATACTTTTGGACATAGAGGCATGTGTAGGAGGAACCATGGTTTGAGGTGCAAGTGTCCATCCTAGCTTGTACATGGGCACCGTAATACCTGGGCTAGAAAGCAGAGTCTGAGAGAAGAACCCCTTGGGAAGGCAATCAAGTGGCAGCCTTTGAGTTCTTGAGCACACTTTGTCAGCAGCATGGTGATTCACTCACCAATAGTGCAGCGGGATCTATTCCTCAGGTGGATCTAGCTACAGCAGTTTGGAGGCAGCATGACCGTGTTTCTATGGTGTAGGACCGTGACAAGTGGGCATAGAGCTTGAGTCCTGCTATGAATGCCATGTTTGCTGTCATGCAAATCTTTTATGCCTAAGAAGACACCCGCTATGTCTGGCAAGAGTCTTATAACATCTGTGTGAACAAGCTCATGGAAGCTAGGGAAATACAATGAAGGATGAAGAAGCATGTGCATAAGCACAAGAAGACAACTAGGGAGGCTCTTTGGGACACTGCTGATGCTCATACAGCATTGGGAGCCCTTTAGACTCAGATGGAAAATGTTGTTGCAGATAGGAACGCAGCATAGGAAAGACACGGGTCACTCATGCTCAGAGGGTGCAGGCCATCCTATAGAGGGATGAGGCCTACCATCTTGTAGAGGCTAGAGAGGAGGCTAGGACTATGACTATGGTTCTAGCTGGGCGGCGAGAGAATGACTACCGTCAGAGGGACGTGGAGTATCAGCATCAGATTTAGGAGCACTAGATCACCATTGCGGAGCTTCAGCATGATGTTCATCGCCTCAACAACATCATTATTCCTATTCCTCCACCAGTAGCCATGGAAGAAGAAGAGGAAGATCTAGAAATGTTCGTGGAAGATGATGGTTGGGAAGAGGAAGAGGAAGAACAACTTGTGCCTATGGACAATGACAAGGCAAATGCTATGTTCGGTGCTGATAGTGACCACTCCGAGGCATAACTCAGCTATAGTGCTTAGCTGGATGTGGTAGCTCCTTATCTTTTTTGATTTTTTATGGAATGGACATGTGATTTAAGTTTCGGTCTTCAGATGTATCGTTAATGTAATATTGGAATCTTGTATGTTGGTCCACTATGGGTAGAACTCTAATGAAATTCTAGTTTTGTTTTACTGTAAAAATGTGCCATGCATGCAAACATATTGCGAGTATGATAAGTGATCAAATTGGTGATGTCATGTTGTGAGAATGAATTATTGTGCCTCTATTTTATTGTATGAACTTAGATTCTCTCCAGCAAATTCAGTTTGGCATGATTACATAATTCTTCTGCAATTTCTTGACATCAGCTAATAATCACTTATTGTTACAATTTTGTAGATGACTCGCACTCGCGCTAGGACAGGTACTAGCCAAGGTGGCAATGATGGTGACCTACCACCACCACCACCACCCTCCACAAATGAGTTTTTCATGCAATTCTTGGGGAATCAGCGAGCAATGAAAGAAATGTTGCGCCTCATTGCGTAGAATACTGCCTGTGCCCACTAGCAAAATCAGGGGCCAGAACTCAATCAATACAGTACATTTAAGGACTTTTTGGAGACTAAGCCTCCTATCTTTAAAGAGGCAGAAGAACCACTCCAAGCTGATGAGTGGTTGAACACTATTGAATAGAAGTTCTGTCTATTGAGGGTCACCGAAATGATGAAGGCCAAGTATGCATCGCATCAACTGTAGGGGCCTGCAGGTATTTGGTGGACTCATTATTTATCTATGATACCTGCTAGAGCAAATGTTACCTAGGAGCAATTCAAGATAGCCTTTAGGGGCATCATATACCCTTAGGGTAGATTTGGATGAAGGCCGCTGAGTTTATGAAGCTGACACAGAGGACAAAGACTCTCACTGAGTATATGCATGCATTCAACAACTTATCCAGATATGCACCAGCATTTGTGGATACTAAAGAGAAAAAAGATAGAAAGCTTCAAGAGAGGCCTTAGCACTAAGTTGATGAAAACCATGGCCAACTCTAGATATGCTACATATAATGAATTTGTCAGCGATGCCCTCACGCAAGAGAACCAGAACAACTTACATGTGGCAACAAAAGGCCGCAAGCAAGCCGCTAAGGCGAGTGCCTCAGGCTCATCTCAGTCAAGGGCTTCCATGGTAGCAAGGCCACAATTCCATCCCCTAGCACCTAAGTTTAGGCCTCCCCAGCAAAAAGCTCGGGCCAATCACCCTCAGAAGACATTTTGTAGGGCATTCACCATTGCCATGCCCAAGGGTAATGTAGGCCAAGGAAGGTCAATAGGGCCTAGAAGTAACCAACCATGCTTCAATTGCAATCAGATGGGCCACTGGGCCAAAGAGTGCCCCTATCCTAAATAGGGCAGTAATCAGAATTAAGGCAACCAAAAGCAAGCCAATCCTAAAGCACGTCCTGGGTATGTGTAATATATAGCCATGGAGGAGATCATCACGAGAGAAGTTGTTACCGCTGGTATGTTTCTTGTAAACAAACACCCCGCAATTATTTTATTAGATTCTGGAGCTTCGCATTCATTTATGAGTCAGACTTTTGCATCTAAGCATGATTAGAAGATAGTGGTTGTAGACAAGGGTGGTTATAGTATAAGTTCATCTGAGGCTACTATCTCTATAAACCAATTAGTTAGAGATGTGCTTATCTCCATACAAGAGAGGGAGTATACTATGGATCTCATAGTATTGCTAGGATTAGCCATAGATGTGATATTGGGCATGAGTTGGATGAGTGGTCTTGGAGTTCTCATTGACACTACCACTAGAACAATTATGTTGAAAGAACCAAAGGAGGGTAATGCTTTTCTAATACCACTTTCCCAAAGTTTTGATCTTCAAAACTTGTCATGTGCCATCCAAGCCACTACTCTGTGATATTCTAGTAGTTTGTGAGTTTCCTGATGTATTCCTAGATGAGTTGCCAAGTTTGCCGCCTAATAGGGATGTGGAATTTAAGATTGAGTTAGTGCCAGGTACAGCACCTATCTCAAGAAGATCCTATAGGATGCCACCCAATGAGTTAGCCGAACTTAAAATTCAGCTACAGGAACTTTTAGACAAAGGTCTCATTCGACCTAGTTCATCTCCCTAGGGTTGTCCAACCTTGTCTGTGAAGAAAAGGACAAATCATTATGAATGTGTGTTGACTATAAGCTTCTCAATGCCGTAACCATTAAGAACAAGTACCCTTTGCCTCATATTGATATTTTGTTTGATCAATTGGCAAGAGTAAAAGTATTCTCTAAGATTGATTTGAGATTAGGCTACCACCAGATCAACATCAGACCAGAAGATCTACCTAAGATAACTTTCTCAACTAGGTATGGCTTGTATGAGTATTTAGTCATGTCTTTTGGACTGACAAATGCCCCTGCCTATTTCATGTATTTAATGAATTCAATATTCATGCCCAAGCTCGATAAGTTTGTGGTTGTGTTTATTGATGATATCCTAATTTACTCTAAAAATGAGGTAGACCAAGCAAAGCATTTGAGGATTGTCTTATCTAGGCTAAGAGAGCATAAATTGTAAGCAAATTTAGCAAGTGTGAATTCTGGTTGTGGAAAGTACCTTTCTTGGGTCATATATTATCTGAAAATGGAATTTTTGTAGACCCATCTAAAGTGCAAGAGGTCATGGATTAGAAGGCCCTGACTTCGGTTCATGAAGTTTAGAGTTTTCTAAGGCTGGCAGGCTATTATCATTATTTCATTCTAGATTTTTCCAAAATAGCTAAGCCCATGATCAGATTACTTTAGAAGGATGAAAAGTTTAATTGGACTCCAGAGTGTGAGGTTGCTTTTCACACTCTACGAACCTTACTAACCACTACTCCTATTCTAGTACAACTCAACATTGAAAAGCCTTTTGATGTGTTCTGTGATGCATCAGGTACATGTTTAGGGTGTGTGCTTATGCAAGAAGGTCGAGTTATTGCATATGCTTCTCGACAATTCAGAATGCATGAAGTCAACTATCCTACCCATCATTTAGAGCTTGCCATAGTTGTTCATGCATTGAAGATATGGAGACATTATTTGTTGGGGAATGTATGTCACATATACACTGATCACAAAAGTCTCAAATACATCTTCACTCAAGCTAAACTAAACATGAGATAATGTAGATGGTTAGAGCTGATTAAGGACTATAATTTGGAAGTGCACTATCATCCGGGAAAAGCCAATGTAGTAGCAGATGCACTTAGTCAGAAATCTCATTGTAACACCTTAGAAGCCTTGTTGGAAGATGGGTTTAATCTATTGCATCCTATTGTGCTACACAACATTACTGTTAGTTGCTCACTTGAGAGCAAGATCATCGAACTACAGAAGACAGATGTAGGTGTGTTTCATATCAAGAGAAAGATGAAGGAACAGGAACCCAAGCATTTTAGGTTGGATGAAAAGGGTGTGTTATGGTTTAAGGACCGACTAGCGGTATCAAAGGACCGTGAACTTAGAAATCAAATTTTAGATGAAGCTCATTCATCTAAGTTGTCTATCCATCTAGGTAGTAGCAAAATGTATCAAGATTTTAAAACCTATTTTTGGTGGACCAAGATGAAAAAAGAAATCGCCGCCTATGTTGCTAGATGTGATACTTGTAGTAGGGTCATACTAGATCATCTGAAACCTACTGGACCACTTCAACCATTGTCCATTCTGGGCTAGAAATGGGAGAAAATAAGTATAGACTTTATTATAGGTCTCCCACAAACGCAGTAGGGTCATGATTCCATATGGGTCATTGTGGACCGCCTCACTAAGTTAGCATATTTCATACCGGTCAACATAAAGTATCCCACTAGGAAGTATGTCGAGCTATATGTTTCTCAGATCATGAGGTTACATGGGGTACCAAGGACCATAATCTCAGATCGAGGACCATAGTTTATAGCTCGCTTTTGGGAACATTTGCATAAGGCCTTGGGAACTAAACTAATTAGAAGTTCAGCATACCATCTGTAAACCTCTAGGCAGACTAAGCGAGTAAATCAAATCTTAGAAGATATGTTGAGAGCATGTGTTATATCCTCTAAGGTATCATGGGAGAAGTGGTTACCTCTCACAAAATTCTCTTACAATAATAGTTACCAAGAGAGTATCAAGATGTCTCTTTTTGAAGCACTTTATGGACGAAAATATAGGACCCCCTTGAACTAGGTTGAGCCTAGAGAAAGGATGTACTATGGTATTGATTTTGTCAAGGAAGCCGAACAATAGGTTTGAGCTATACAAGGCCATATTGAAGCAGCCCAAGCATGACAAAAAGAGTTATGCTGATAAAAAGAAGAAGGCCACTAACCTTTGAAGTGGGAGATTATGTGTACTTAAAAGTTTTGCCCATGAGGGGTATATAGAGATTTAGAGTAAAGAAGAAGCTTGCACCCAGATATGTAGGGCCATATCAGATTATTGAACGGAAGGGAAAGGTAGCCTACAAGTTATAACTTACACCAGAGATGAGTGCTATCTTCAATGTCTTCCATGTTTCTCAGCTGAGGAAATGTCTTCGCATGCCTGATGAGGCGATTGAACCCACCAATATTAAGCTCCAATCAGATTTGACTTATGAAGAGAAACCAATCCGAGTGCTAGAAGAGATAGAAAGAGTAACCCAGAGCAAAGTCATTAAGTTCTACAAGGTGGTGTGGAATAACCACCATGAACAAGATGCCACATGGAAACGAGAAGATTATCTACGTGAGGTTTATCCCTCCTTTTATGAAAAATGGTAGGTCATCCAAATCTCAGGATGAGATTTCTATAAGGGGGAGGGGCTATAACACCCTAGTGTTAAGCATTGCATTTGGCACTTGCATTCATGAGCACAAGCATCATCCAAGCATTCATGAGCATTAGCATATGGAATTTCATCTTAATCTTTACATATTATCACATGTGATGTTGATTATATACATGCATATGCTTGTGATCATGTGTGACCAATGCAAGGGATGGTTGTGGGGTCACAAAAACACCTTAGACATATCTAGGACGGTAAATGGAACAATGTTCATATTCATGACATGGGCCAATTTTGCTTCTAAGTCCTAGTTTACTCATAATGTCATTTTTCATGACCCTACTTGGACCAAAGTTGAACTATAGAATAGAGTATTTGCATGGCAGTGCACCCTTAATAAAATTTGTAGTTCTTGACATGGGTAACAAACTTTGTTTTAGGGTCATGATCTAATTCAGTGCCTAACATAGTCAAAAATAGCTCCAAAGTAGCAATGAAATGTTGTTTAATTACTTAGAAATTTTGCTATCTAAAGCTAGTTTTTAGTTTCATAGTAGCCTACTTTGGAGCATTGTAGTTTGAAAACCATTGTGAATTAGACAAAAACTCATTTAAGCAATCTTGTAGTACTCATGTAGCTCTACACTTTGTATTACTAAAGTTTTCATAAATTTGCCATAGATTAGGAGACAGAGGAGAGGGATGATGGCAATTTCAGTCGATTGAATCAGCTTCACTGATTCAAATTGGCCGAGCTCAATGGCCGACCACGTGTAGGCTAGGCGCGTCATCTGGCGGCCGTACGCCAACGCTGGCTAGCCCTGCCGCACCACAACAGCGAGCACTTGACCAATCACGCCCTCACTTTCACTCTTGCCCTCTCCACCTCGCTCATGCGTGGCTCTAGAGCAGAGCAAAGCATCACTGCCGCTGCCGCTGCCGCTGCCACATCATCACTGGCAGCGCTCGCCACCACTACCGCACCATAACCCAATCCACCTCGCACGTAGCCCCATCGTGATCTACTCCACCTCCTTGAGCAGCTAGCATGACTAGACAAGCATAGGTAAAGCCACATTTCACATTATCATCACTACCATGGCTGTGGAGTGCCATCGAGCTCCAGCTCGCCCGTGGCCAGCCACAACCCATCCACCTCTGACCTCTCCCCCTTATCTGGCCGTCGTCGTAGGGTCTAGATGCTAAGGCCAAAGCCGATTTAACTATTACCACGACCACCACACCAGAATGCTTGACCGCACCGTGCACGTTTGCCATGGCAATGCGCACGAGCTCGCCACCACCGACCTCACCGGTCACCTTTAGCTCCCTCTAGTACCCATTGCCATGTTGTCTAGAACTTCCGCATCTTCCCCAAAGACGAAGACCCATCACCAACCACCGTCTCATCAAAGTGGCAAGCACCACCGCGTGCATTGTGTGCTACCGTGCTACCATGCACATGGCTAGAGCTCACCGTCGCTTCACCGTGGCTTGATCCGCACCGTAGAGCTTTGCTAGGGTCTGTAGAAGCTATAGCCGTGCTCACCTGGTTGTGCCATCACCAGAGACACTGAGTCCACCACCACGCGCCGCCACCAAGCCACCATGCTCGCCGGCGAGGCTGCTGTCAGTCACCGTGGGTGCATAGGCCGGGTGTACCTAGCTGCTGGGCCCGATTTGAAATTGATTTTCTTTATTTGTTTTCATAGATTTGAATGCAAACTTTAAAAATTTATATCTTGAGTTAGGAGTGTCCAAATGAGGTGATCCAAATTTTGTTAGATTCATCATGAAGTGCATTATTTGATAAAAATATGAAACCTACTGTTTAAGGTATTTTTCCAAAGGGAATTAAATGGAGCTAGATAAGTGCTTTTAAATTTGTTTCTATCTTGTAAAATGCATAACTTGAGCTAGGAAAGTGCAAAAATTGTCATTCTAATTTTATGGGTCTTGTGTTGGCATGATCTAGCTAGGAAAAATAGTAAACCTATAGAAGACATACTTGAAATATGGTCTTTCTATTTAACCTTGATTATTTGCTAGTTTCTAGTGAAAATAAATGGGATAAAAAATATATAACATATGATCATGAAATTTTTACACAGTGTTCTTATGCTAGGATGAAAGTAAGAAAAATATTAAATCTGTTGTTTGACACTTTTCACTAGGCTAAACTATTTTTGTTAAAATAAGCCTATGCAACTTGTTATTTTTGTAGAGGTTGCTATAATTATCCAAATGGCATGAAATTTCTGTTAGAGTGCGCACTCTGGATGGTAGTAAGGATGTGTGGGAAGCAAGATGTGAGCCCAAGGGTAGGTCGGGCTTGAACGTCCTGGCAGCTGGTTGTCCCTGGTTGTGCGGCGCTGATCGAACCTATGAAATATGTACCTAAGTTGTACCAAAGGTGACCCGACGCGGCCCCAACGGGGGAAGTGTGGGGTTGTGTTAGGAATAACTACCCAGCTGGTTGCAACCGATTCAAATCGTTGTCTCTCCCGGATAGTGGGAAACTTGACTAGTCCTAGCATCGTAGTAACTGGACTACTGAATTTGATGGTTATATTGGACATGAGAATGCTACACCGGCTATGATTATTATTGTGATGCTACATAATGATATATCACATGTTTGTCACAAGTTAGTTGTTAATCTAGAGGTGAATAGCTATAATTAACTTGATACCCAAATTATAAAATGCATAGTTAAACTAGTGGCTTTTTATGCAAAATATTGTCAAACTAGCTTCACTTATAAAGCCTTGTATGATCCTTGGAGTCACATTATTTTTGGTTTATGATGGATATGTCTAGCTGAGTACCTTCTTGTACTTAGGGTTTATTTCCCCACTTGTTGCAGATAATACAGACTATCATGAATATTGTAAGAACTGCTTCTGTGCCACCGTGGACAAGGAGTAGGCCCTAGGCAAGGCACTTCTCATTAACTCCTTTATGATGCTTTTGTGGTTGTGATCGTAAACTGGCAAAGTATTTGAACGATGGTGTGAGATGTTCATTTCAAACTATATTTGCTTCCGCTACTACTTCATTTGAACTTGGTTTATAATAACTTTAATTGTACTCCGATGTATGGTGAGGTAATTGTGAACTTTATGTAATATGTGGTAGGTATGTTCAATCATGTATGATCTTGGTTGTATGTTGGTGATGAATTGAGAGCCTTCGTATTACTCAATGGACTACCGAGTTTATATAGGCTCAAGTATGACAATGCATCATTTTAGTGGTTGCCATTGTACTTGTGCTCTTATAAATTGGTCGGTTCTATCATAAAAGACACACCAAAAACTACTATTGGGAGTTCTAGTTTGGAAAATCCAAAGGTAATAAATTAGTATTTTCTTCTTCTCGCCGCCACTGTAGTTACTCCATCCTGGCGTCTGTGTGCAACGACATTCGGGAGAGCAGGCCTCTGGAACCCTCATCCTTGTGATCATGCACTGGGAGAGGATGAATAAAGTTTTTGGGATGCGCTTGTCATGCGACTGCTCTCGACTTTTACGATGGGTCATCTTCCATCCAAGTCAAGCGGCGCTACGTCCTAGCGTATTCGTCTTTAGCTACTCTGAGCTCTTCCTTCACTATTCATTGAGGACTTGGTACCACCACTAGCAGCATCTCCCTCTGCATCATCTTCACTAGCGACACCATTTTCTTCTGCAAACAAAAGGTACACACCATGTGACCAATCTATTATTGTTGTTCGTCTACTGTGTTGATCATGATGATCTTAGCTATGTTGCTAGCTATATTGCTATTAATGTTGCCTGATTTAACTAGTATGTTAGAGATCTGCATGCTAGTTTATGAGATTGTCATGATTTGTATTTTGCTATTAATCTAAAAATTAATCAGGAAATTGCCTAATTATTCAACAATCCAAAAACCTTATTGTAGGCCTTTTCCTGGATTATCTATGGCTAGTTTCACTAACGCGCTGAGGCCAGAGAAGTTTTCTGATGCACACTTTAAGAGATGGCAAGTAAAGGTCACCAATTGGTTAACAACCATGAAAGTGTTTGGGGTGAGCGCTGGCATGCCTGAGGGAAATCTCTCTAAAGAAGATCTGAGAAGATTTTAGGATGCCAATGAGATCTTTGTGGGAGCTATGCAGAATGTACTTTTTGATCATCTATTTGATTCAACTCTGCACATAAAAGATGCAAAGACATTGTGGGATCATCTGAATGCTACTTATGGTGCATCAGATGCTGGCAGTGAGTTGTACATCATGGAAAGCTTTCATGACTATAAGATGGTTGCTAATTGATCTATAGTCTAACAAGCTCATGAGGCTTAGCGTCTGACTAAGGAACTTGAACTCCTTAAGTGTGCCATACCCGATGAATTTGTGGTCGGGTGCATTATTGCTAAGTTGCCTCCTTCATGGAGGGGCTTTGCCACAAGCCTTAAACATAAGAGACATAAAATATCAGTTGAAAACCTGATAGCATCTCTTGATGTTGAGGAGAAGGCTCGGGCTAAGGACAACATTGAGAAGGGGAACGAGGGGCATCTGAGTGCCAATTTGTCTAGAGAAACCCACATGGCAAGAACAAAGGAAAGAATAATCCTTTCAATGTTAAGTCTACTACTACCTTCAAGAAGAAGAACAAAGATAAAGTAGAGTTGCCTTGCTTCACTTGTGGAGAGCTTGGCCACTTTTGCAAAGAGTGTCCAGAGCAAGCGGACCGCAAAGGGAAAAAGAAGAATGTCAATCTCGTGACTACTAGCAATGCTGATGACTGGTATGGTAATCTTCCTACTATACTATCAATGTTTCAATCTCCAAGTTGGTGGGTTGATACAGGTGCTAATATTCATGTGTGTGCTGACATCTCTATGTTTTCTTCTTATTAGGGGCTCCAAGGTGTCTCCGTCCTAATGGGGAATGGGTCGCATGCTTCTGTTCGTGGTGTTGGCATGGTGGATCTGAAGTTTACTTTGGGAAAGATCGTACAGCTGAGGAACATGAAGCATGTCCCAACTATATGGAAGAACCTAGTTAGCATCTCCCTTCTTTTGAGAGATGGGTTTAAGGTAGTGTTAGAGTCTAATAAAGTAGTAATGTCTAAGCATGGACAATTTATTGGTAAAGGCTATGATTGCGGAGTCTGATTCTGCCTATCTTTGGTAGATTTTTGTAATAAGTTAGTGAATCACATTTGTGTCATAATTAATGATATTTCAAGTGTTTGGCATTCTTGTTTATGCCATGTCAATTTTGGGTTGATGTCACGTTTGTCTAGCATGAGTTTAATTCCATATTTCACTATTGCCAAAGGTTCTAAGTGCCATAGTTGTGTGCAATCAAAACAACCTCGAAAGCCTCACAAGGCAGTGAAGGAGAGAAACTTGGCACCTCTAGAACTCATACATTGTGATCTATGTGAGATGAATAGTGTGTTGACAGAAGGTGGAAAGAGAAATTTCATGACTTTAATTGATGATGCAACTAGATTTTGCTATGTTTACTTGCTGAAAACTAAGGATGAAATGCTAGACTACTTTAAACTCTATAAGGCTAAAGTTGAGAATCAACTAGAAAGAAAGATTAAGCATCTAAGGTTAGATTGTGGTGGTGAATATTTTTCTAGATTATTTGATGAATTCTGTGAGGAACATGGTATTATTCATGAGAGGACGCCTCCCTATTTGCCCAAATCAAACGGGGTTGCCGAGAGGAAGAACCACACGCTAACTGACTTGGTGAATGCCATGTTAGACACTATAGGTTTATCTAAGGCATGGTGGGGGAGGCTTTATTGACTACAAGTCATGTCCTGAATAGAATTCCAAACAGAAATAAAGAGACAACCCAATATGAGAATTGGGTTGGGAGGAAACCATCACTTTCATACTTGCGCATGTGGGGATGCTTGGCGAAGGTCAACATACCAATTTCTAAGAAGCATAAGCTTGGACCAAAGACTATAGACTATGTCTTTCTAGGATATGTTCATCAGAGCATTGCCTATAGGTTTTTAGTAGTAAAATCTAAAGTTCCTGATATGCATGTTGATACAATTATGGAATCTCATGATGCTACATTTTTTGAGAACATATTTCCTATGAAAGATATGCATACCAATACTAGATTTTCTTTTGAGATAGCTCCTAATTTTACTACACCTATTAAGTCTCCTATTGAGTCATTTGAACAACCACTTGAAGAAGTCCTTGAGAAGGATGACAATGAAGTTCCTACGAGGAACAAGAGACAAAGGATTGCAAAATCTTTTTGTGATGATTTCATTGTGTACCTTATGGACGATACTCCCACCTCTATTGCAGAAATGTATGCATCTCTAGACACAGATGATTGGAAAGAAGCTGTTCATAGTGAGATGGACTCGATTCTTTCTAATGGAACTTGGGAATTATCTGAGTTATCATTTGGTTGTAAACCTGTGGGCTGTAAGTGGGTGTTCAAGAAGAAGCTTAGACCTGATGATACTATTGACAAGTACAAGGCTTGGCTTATGGCCAAGGGTTATACATAGAAGGAAGGTGAGGATTTCTTTGATACTTATTCACCTATTGCTAGAATGACCACTATTCGAGTGCTACATTCCCTAACTGCCTCATATGGTCTTCTCATTCATCAAATAGATGTGAAGACAACTTTCCTTAATGGAGAGTTGGATGAGGAAATTTATATGGATCCGCTTGATGGGTTTGTAGTAAAAGGTGAAGAGCGCAAGGTGTGCAAGTTACTAAAATCTTTGTATCACTTGAAACAAGCGCCTAAACAATGGTATGAGAAGTTTGACACAACTTTAATGAGTGCGGGCTTTACCATAATTGAGGCCGATAGGTGTGTGCACTATCGAAATGGTGGGGCAATTCTATTATATTATGCTTATATGTCGATGATATTCTAATCTTTGGCACAAACATTGATGCAATTAATGAGGTCAAGTCTTTTTTTGTCTAAGAGCTTTGACATGAAAGATCTAGGAGAAGCTAATGTGATTCTAAACATTAAGCTGATTAAGAATAAGAGTGGGATTACTTTGTTGCAATCTCACTATGTTGAGAAGGTCTTGAGCTGGTTTGGCTTTATGGATAGCAAGCCTTCTCCAACACCTTATGATCCTAGCGTGACTTTGAGAAAGAACAAAAAGATAGGTAGAGACCATTTGAGATACTCTCAGATCATTGGTTCACTCATGTATTTAGCTAGCATAACAAGACCAAATATTTCTTTTGCTGTGAGCAAGTTGAGTAGGTACACGTCCAACCCAGGTAATGATCATTGGCATGCACTTGAAAGGGTCTTGCATTATCTTAAAGGTACAATGAGTTTTGGGATTCAGTATTCTGGGCACCCAGTTGGGCTTGAGGGATATAGTGATTCGAACTGGATATCTGATATTGACCAAATCTATGCCACTAGTGGGTATGTGTTTACTCTTGGAGGTGACGCGGTGTCATGGAGGTCATGCAAACAGACTATTTTGAAAAAATCAACCATGGAAGCAGAACTTACTACTTTAGATACAACTTCTACAGAGGTAGAATGGCTGTGTGAGCTCTTGTTGGACTTGTCGGTGGTTGAAAAACCAATATCAGCTATCCTTATGAATTGTGATAATTAAACTATGATTACTAAAGTGAACAGTGCTAAGGATAATGCGAAGTCAGCAAGACATGTTAAAAGATGTTTGAAGACTGTCAGGAAGTTGAGAAACTCTAGAGTAATAGCTATGGCTTATGCGCAAACAAACAAAAACCTGGCAGATCCCTTTACAAAAGGGCTGTCATGGAATGTGATAGAAATTGCATCAAGGGAGATGGGTATGAGACCCATGTGAATTTACAATAGTAGTAACCCAACCTTTTTGATCAGAGATCTCGTGACTAAGGATCTAGGAAGAAAAAGCTATTGGTAAACTGAGGAGAGTAAACTATAACCCTATCTATGTGAAGATGCAATACTCTCAAAGTAATAAGGCACTGTATGGTAGGTTCGCCAATGTCTTAATGTGTTTTATTGGCTTTAACAAGCGAAGATGCTGTCCTACAGAGCATTCTTGAAAGAACATACCTATATGAGCCCGACTGTATAATGTCACAGTCTATGAGACTTGGGTAATCTCTAGTAAGCTCATGAAGAGACCAGGGAGTACGACATATATGCTCCACCCATGGGGAAGGCTACTGGCAGCCAGGTACTAGTTTGACTTTGAGTGAAACTCGTTCGCACAAAACTTGCAATTCAAGGCATAGTCTATTGTTCAAGTTGTGGATGGGTGTAACTTAAAGCTCTAGGCAGATGTTCAACTTAACAGTCTCTGCTGAAGCACTAGTATATAAACAATAGTGGAAGAATGAAAATATCTATACTAGGTAGTTGAGATCTGGTGGGAGATTGTTAGAATTTATATGGATAGTTCCCCTAAATCCATATGAAAAAATTCTAATAAATCTCAAAGGCCCAATACTTGTGTTCCCTAATGGGCTTTAATGTTTAAGCCCATAAGTAGAGGTGGGAGGCACAACATCAATTAGTATCATATTGCTAGTTGATGTGGAGGTAGGGGTTCTCATCCCTATATATATGTACCAAACCTCCTGGGAAAAGACACACCAAAAACTACTATTGGGAGTTCTAGTTTGGAAAATTCAAACGTAGTAAATTAGTATTTTCCTCTTCTGGCTGTTGCGCTGCCGCCGTAGTCTCTCCATCCCGGCGTCTGCGTGCACTGACGTTCGGGGGAGCAGGTCTCCGGAACCCTCGTACTTGTGATCCTGCACTAGGAGAGGACGAATAAGGTTTTTATGAAGCGCTTGTCGCGCAACTGCTCCTGACTTTCACGACGAGTCGTCTTCCATCCAAGTTAGGCGGCGCTATATCCCGGCGTATTGGTCGTCAACTGTTCCGAGCTCTTCCTTCACTACTCATCGACGACTTAGTACCACCACCAGCACCATCTCCCTCTACATCATCTTCACCAGCGACACCATTTTCTTCTGCAAACAAAAGATACACACCACGTGACCAATCTATTATTGTCGTTCGTTTACTGTGTTGATCATGATGATCTTAGCTATATTGCTATTAATGTTGCCTGATTTAACTAGTATGTTAGAGATCTGCATACTAGTTTATGAGATTGTCATGATTTGTATTATGCTATTAATCTGGAAATTAATCAAGAAATTGCCTAATTATTCAACACTAAGCACTCTCGAAATCAAAAAAATGGTGCATGACGTCAAAAGAAAAAGTGATCATGCACTGCATATATTCATTCATGTCGTTGTTGCTAATTTAGTTAGCGTTGCATGGGTCATCAACACTTGTCTCATCTATCTGCTGCACTATATAAATTCTAGTGCAATCAAAACAAAGGAAGTTTCATGGTAGCTGCCTGCATATAAAAAGGAAAAAGCTTGTTAGTTCGTTACTGCCCGCTAGTGACAGAGGATAGACTAGTAGGCCAAATCAATCTTGCATTTAATTAAATGGCGCCCACGAAAAAGCATGCTACACCCCTGCCAAGATCACCGGCTACCATGCAAAACCAATCGACATCTGCATATTTCCCGGCCATGATCTGTGTCAATGGATTATGTCATAATCAATTGATAAACAAAAAAGAAAGCTCTGCATATCATGTCCTGTGTCTAGGTGTATGTGCATCCCTCTCGCAGAAGTGCAAACTAGCCTCTCCGTCTTGCACGAGAGGCAGCATGGTCAAACCATTTGTACAAGATAACCACAAAAGTACCAAATTAATTTTGTAGAGACAAAATAAAATCAAATGGTCACTCTGATGGTTGCTGTCCTAGACAATGTTAATAAATAAAATAATGTTCCCTTTATGCGTTTTAGGTGGTGGTAATCCAATCCCATGTCTTGCTAAACCATATATATAATAAACTAAACAAAATTAGTTTATTCAAAATGCTAAATCCAAGCCATGACCAAGATTTACCGTGCAACCCTAAGCTATATGGCTCTGACTTAGCGTAGTAGCAGACCTTCTACTAGCAGTGTGACATCTTACCGGGTAGGTAGGCACAAAAGGGGGTCTGGTTATTAAGTATGATAGTTCGGGCTTTGGAGGCTTTGGGTCTATTACTTGGGCTACCTACGGATATGACTAACCATGCACCTAGCACCCTGTTCGCTTGTACTTATCAGCACTACTTTTCAGCTATGGAATAATATTTTTCTCTCACAACAAATCAGAATTAGCATCAGCGAGTTGTTGCCTACTAGTAGAAAATATGAAAAGTCTTGTATTGAAACCTGCCGACTTACCTTGGAAGTGGGTAAGAGGCTACCTACCCCGAGCAAAAGGGAATCACTTCTTTGGGGTAAAGTTGTACAGCTCGATCAAACTGTTATAACAGTCGTGTTCAAGGCTATGAGCGGCCTGGACCCTCACATGATTAGAAATGGATCTGGTTGGAAAATGGTTATTTATGATGATGTCTTTATGCAATCTAATTAATGGTTTGGGCTCTTTTACTCACTTTAGTAATTTAGTAATTCAGGTTGTTCTAATAAAATTTTGCCAATTAAAAATGCTAACCTACAATAATCCTGTGTCAGCTTTATCTTGTTATCAGCCTTGCATGTCATATTTTCTTGCACTTACGACACAGCCCCAATCTTTAGTAAAAGCTGCTCAGAATATCAATGAAGATGCTGAGTTTTCATAAGTTTATCAGAAGTGCTTGGCGGACGAAGCCCTCAATCGACCTTCCTATGTAGTGGAGTTCAGCTATGAGTTTAGACGTTCCGCTTGTGTTTTTGTAAGACCTTTGTGTCTCTTTCGTATTTAAAGTTACCGCTTATTATGTAATAAATATGGTTTTGTTATACGCTGATGATGTCACAATACATATAAAAATTGATCCTGACATAAATATAGGTCTTGGTTTTACGAGCCATACTATTTCAGCAGTGTTTTTTCTCATAATAAATTAGCAAATAATACTTTTAGCTATGGCTTTTTAACAAAGCGAACATGACCTTTTTAAAATCGGTTGTGACAGTGGGCTCTCGAACTGGGCAACAGCCTGCAGACTTCCGGTTCTCGGCCCGACAACTGTGGTAACAAAAAGCGCTGACAGTTCCTGAACCATGTTGTACTTTATTGAACGCGTGTCGTTAATCGGTGGCCGCCTGATGGCCGGCCTCATCACCTCGCTCCACCGTTCTCTTTCTCCAATCATGGCTGCCTTTGCTTCCATTGCGATGCAAGTCACACTGACAAAAAGCCCATCCTAAGCCTAAAGCTTGGGCCTTCGTTAAGACAAAGAAAAGAAGCCTGTTTGGCACTCTTCACGTATAAATCTCCGCCCCGTCGTCGTCATATCTCGCGGGCTTCCCCGCAGCAACATCAAGACGACCGAGGCTAAGAGATGGCGGATCACTACTCGGCGTGGACGACCTCCGGTGCCGCTCGTCATCCGCTCCTCTCCTGTGCGCTCATGGCTCTCGTTAGTTTTGTGGCTGCAGGACCCATGGTGCTGGCCGACGCCATCGTCTTCCACGTGGCGAACAAATGCCCGTTCCCGGTGTGGCCGGCGTCCGCCCCCAACACCGGCCACCCGGTGCTCGCGGGCGGCGGCTTCTACGTCCCTCCGGGCAAGTCGAGGCGCGTCGTCGCGCCGGCCACCTGGAACGGCCGCTTCTGGGCCCGCACCGGGTGCAACTTCACCGCGAACGGCATGGGCGCCGTGGGCTGCCTCACCGGCGACTGCGAGGGCCGGCTCGCCTGCAACGGGTCCGTGGGCACCCCGCCCGCCACGCTCGTCGAGGTGAGCCTGCACGAGGACCCCGCCAAGGGGAGCTCCTACGACGTGAGCCTGGTGGACGGGTACAACCTCCCCGTGGCCGTCTCCGCCAAGCCCGGCACGGGCGGCGCCGACCCGAACAAGTGCGCCATCGCCGGCTGCGCCAAGAACGTGAACGCGGTGTGCCCGCCGGAGCTGCAGGTGACCGCTACCGGCAGCGGCGGCGGCAAGACGGTGGTGGCGTGCAAGAGCGCGTGCCTCGAGTTCGGGCTCGACGCCTTCTGCTGCCGCGGCGCGTACGCGACGCCGGCGACGTGCCGAGGCACCGTCTACTCGCGCCTCTTCAAGGACGCCTGCCCGGCATACTACAGCTACGCGTACGACACCACCGCCGCAACGGCGAGCGGGTGCTACGCCCAGGAGTACGTCATCACCTTCTGCCCGTCCAGATGGGGCGACGAGCCCGGTGATCGTGCTGGTGCTGCTCAGATTTGATGTCGTCAATCGTCGGTCCGACGGTCGCCATGCGTCGACCTTTTCGCACATCTTCTGTATGCGTTATGTGCTTCTGGCGGGGTTTTCACATAGTATTTCTACATACATATACGTAAATACAACAATAAAATTTCTCATGCTTCCGACTATAATAATTCGGCTGTGCTAGCCGCGCTCCGACCAGCACGCGCCCGCTCGAGCCTATATTTCGCGCGCCCACCTAGAGCCTGCACCGCCCGGATGATGCCCGCGTGCAGGGACTGCTCACGCCCCCTCCACTTCTCACGTGTATTTGCAACATGTGCAACACCTGATTTACTTTTACAACATTTAAATGAAACACCTGCAACATAGCTCCAAAACAATTGAAATATTTACAACATACGTCTGAAACACTTATAAAACACCAGAAAAAACTTGAAAATTTGTACGTAGTCATTGCAAACATCAAGATGAAACACCAACATACGTATGAAAACACATGAAACACTTGCATATATATGCAGCATCCCGATCTAGTTTTACAACATCTAATTAAAACAATTCCAACATACGTCTAAAACAGATAAAACATTTAAAACATATATATATATATATATATATATATATATATATATATATATATTCTGTAGCCACTTTGAGTTACGATAATTACTATGTTATTTTACGAGATTATAGTAACTCCTTACTAAGTGATTTAATATAACGTTATGGTAAATATCCCCATATATTATAGTAACCCAACTATCGTAAATATGTATTTATATTATGGTAAATTAGTATATAAAATTATAGTAAATGGAGGTGGCTACAGAATAACTTATTTTGTAGCCGGTTACTGAATAGCCTCTCCCTATATATATATATATATATAACCCATTGCAACGTACGCGTAGAGTACGTCATCACCTTCTGCGCGTCCAGATGGGGCGACGAGCCAGGCGATCGTGCTGGTGCTGGTGCTGGTGCTGCTCAGATTTGATGTCGTCATCGTCAGTCCGACTGTCGCCATGCGTCGAGCTTTTCGAACATGATAACATCTTCTGTATGCGTTGTGTGCTTGTAGCGGGGTTTTCAGTTTTTAACATAGTATTTCTACTTCTACATACATATACGTAAATATAACAATAAAATTTCTCTTGCTTCCAAATATAATAATTTCTTGTTGTAGGCAGAGACGACATTGAATTAAGGAATGCCTTTATACCTAATTAAAGAATGCTTAAAACAACAGTGAAGCACAGAGTAAGCAACGGAAACTTTTATAACTTCCTGGGTTTCTCTCTCCCTAGCTTCCTGTATCACATATGTCAAAAACGAGTGAATTTATACTCCAAAAACGAAGTAGTATGTAAGTGAGCTGCAAGCATGTACCTCTGCTAGCTTTATGAGAAATCACATCTATTGTATTTTTTTTCAGAAAACACATTTGTTTTATTCAGTAGCAAGTTTGCGAGTTATTCGCTACTTTTTGGATGCCACCGATTTTTTTTATCAAACTAGAGGGGTTTGCACCCCAGCTGGAAATTTATTTAAAAACAGATGTAAAAAAAAAGTACAACACACAAAATTAAGAGACAAAGAAAGACATAAAGAAAATAAGAAGAAGAACAGAAATTACAATAAATTTTGGATCCATAAATCAAAAGTGCTTGCGTCCTTGCTTTTTGCTCTTGCTGTCAGAAGATTTAGTTCTCTGTAAAAAAAATTCCTTCAGTGCATTGACTGAGGTCTGTACGCACATGAAAATGAGATCATTTCTAGCTGTCGAGATTGCCCAGCACTGGATTGTTAAGATCATGAAAAAATGACTGTGAACTTGTGCCCTTATTTCTAACAAAGCTTCTGGGAAATCGGAATCCTTGCTGAATGTAATGTTAAACATGTTCCAGCAGCTTTTAGCAAAAGGGCACTCTAAGAACAGGTGCTGTACTGTTTCCTCCAAGGTGAGTTGACAGAGCATGCAGTTATAAGACTCTAGTTGCATGTTTTTCCTTTTGAGGACGTTTCTTGCGAGGACTCCATCGATGAAATCGTACCCATCCTCGGCTGTAAGGTGCAGCAGTTCCCCATCAGATACCTGGGACTCCTACTGAGTACAAAGCCAATACCGAAATCCCATTTCCAATCTGTGCTGGAGGGAGTGGCTAGAAAGATGCCGCCATGCCACGGCAACCTCATGGCTAGAAGCGGGAGACTCGTATGGATCAAATCAGTACCACGTGCAGTGCCGATTTATGCGATGATGGCGGAGAATTTGTCACCATGGGCAAGGAAGGAGATTGATGGCATCTGCAGGAGGTTCTTCTGGGCTGGAACGGATGCTTCGGTCCAAGAAAAATGCATGGTGGCATGGCCAACCGTCTGCAGGCCGACAGAGCTGGGAGGGCTGGGGATCAGCGACCTCAAACTCGCCGGATTTGCCCTACAAACACGGTGGCTGTGGCTCCAGAAAACAGATCACGACCGGGCGTGGAGCCAACTACCGATCAAGACATCACCAGAAGTGCTGGCATTTTTCAAGGCATCAACTTACACGCTGGTTGGGGACGGATGCCAGGCTCTTCTGGGAGGACAAATGGAAACATGGCGAATCCATCTCGGAGATAGCACCATGCTTGTACCAGTTCGTGCCATCAAGAACGCGCAGAAGACAATATGCGCGGCAAGGGCTGTCCAACAGATCATGGGTGCGATGCATATCCAGTGGAGTATCTCTGCAAGCTATTCAAGAATACCCGACCCTATCACTAGCAGAGAAATGATCTTTCATCCGCTTCAATTTTGGGCTTTAGTCTCGGTATTTTTTTTTACGTCCGAGAGTAAAGAAAGAATTAGTCCTGGTTGGAGCTACCAACAGGGACTAATGGCTCCTGTCCTGGCACGCTTTCACAGCAGGCCACCTTTAGTCCCGGTTGGTGACACCAACCGAGACTAAAAGGTCACCCTTTAGTCCCGATTGGTATTACCAACCCGGACTAAAGATCCTTCAACCTTTAGTCCCGGTTGGTAATACCAATCGGGACTAAAGGGTGACCTTTTAGTCCTGGTTAGTGTCACCAACCCGGATTAAAGGTCTTCCACCCGAGACTAAAGATACCCCACAGGTTAATTCAAAAGGAGAGTGTCCAGGACCCTATCACATGTGGTGTACAGCTGAATTGGTAAAGAGTTTATGCGCGATGAAAGAGGTCCTGAGTTCGAATCTTATACATTGCAAGAGAGGTCTTCCTACAATTTTGTTTATTTTTCTTCTAAGGATGGACCTTTAGTCCTGGTTATGTGATCCGGGAATAAAGGTCAGAACCTTTAGTCCCGAATTCATAGTCCCGGTTGAAAAACCAAGACTAAAGCCAATTCTCAACCAGAACTACAACCCATTTCTCTACTAGTGTATGGGACACCTTACATGACATTCACCCCAACGAACAGCCAGACAAAACAATATGGCGATGGTCCAATGACGGGGTTTACTCAGCTAAGTCTGCATACTCCATGATGCACTCAGCGTCTACACCGTTCATGGGTCACAAACTCATTTGGAAGTCCTGGGCACTGCTGCGGATAAATTTTTTCCTTTGTTTGGCATTCAGACGCCGGCATTGCACTGGGGACAGGAGAGCTAGGCACGGGCTGGAAGTCAGGAAGCAGTGCTACCTCTGCGACCAAGGGCGAGAAACCATCGATCACATCCTGGCTGAATGTCCTTTCACTAGAGAGGTCTGGTTCTTCATCTTCCAAGCCCTGCAACGCCAACTACCGCAACCAACAGCAGCTACAACTCTACGGTGGTGGCGCCGGCTGCGTGCAGTCTACAATGGTGACCAACGTCGAGGCATCGACTCCCTGTTCGCGCTGGTTTGTTGGCTCATCTGGAAAGAGCGCAACGCACGGTGCTTCAGGGACTCCACCTCATCTGTGAACGAGGTCCTGCAGTTGGTGAAGGCCGAGGCTGATCGATGGATTGAAGCCGGCGCAAGGGGGCTGGAAGCTTTGGCTCGCCTGTGACATGGAGGATCCTCCAACACAGAATGTCGTTTACTCTCATAATGTAGCGATATCAAAACACTAACGCGGCCGTGGAACTGACATCTTGTAATGACCAAACTTTATTCTACCTAATACAATGATACACATTGCTTGTGCGTATTCGAGAAGAAAAAAAGATGTTTCTTGTGCTCAGTCTATCTCTAATATTAGGAGCCAGAAGAAGACGTTTGGGTTTACAAAAGCATCTCCACAGCCAAGTGAAACACTCATGAATCTGTCTGTGCCCAATTAGGTGAGCGTATTGCTCTTGATGCTGTGAAATCTTGACCCCAGCTATATCTCCAAATGTGATTTTGATCATTCAGTTGTAACTGCTGCAGAATGGACTGAACTGTGTTGAGTTGATGAAATGCCTCTGCAGAAAGAGGCAAGTTGAATTCACTTGTTATAGGATCTTTGGCATAGAAGCTGTGCACTGAAATATTTGTATGCCACTGAATTTTCATTACTAGATGGTGGTAGCTGTCCCCTTCTGATTATTGTTTGAATAATACTTGCGGTAGCTGTTTCCTATTGATTACTGTTACAATGCTTGTAGATCGGTAGTTTAGATTAGTATTGTGTGAAAAAAGGGACGATGGGAAGCAGCAACATGCACGCTGGAAGCTTGGAATGTCCATCGCCATGTTGACAACCCCAGTGTTAATGTTGACGGGAAAAAAAAGTGATTTTTAAGTGTAAAATGATGATGTATTTTTACCCATTATTGTTACAGAAGTAAACAATGTATTTTCGTTTTTGTGTCTTTATATTTTCACTACTACAGAATTGGACATCACTGCCCGCCTCATCACTGCTGGATTTTGAGAAACCGACAGTGATAGTCCATCACTATCGGTTTTTTATTAAAACCGGCAGTGATAGGACATTGATAGCCTAACCGACACTGATATTCGGGTCTTCACTGTCGATTCATATCACTGTCGGTTTTAGCCAAGAACCGATAGTGATATTGGGTCCTCACTGTCAGTTTTAGCTAAAAACCAATACTGATACTATCACTGTCAGTTCGTGGCTTGAACCGACAGTGATATGCTGCAAGAAAACTTCATAAGTTTCTCATATGATGTCCAATGAAGACGAACTTTATATCAAAGCTGTAGTACTCGACGAGATCTACAACTTTGTAGTTCAAACTTTTTACATTTGAGATCGTTGGATGTCCAAATATTTTTATTTAAAATCATCTATCTAACAAAAATTACATTTGATTTTTAAAATTTAAAATTTCAATTTTTCAAACGACCTTAGATGGAGAAACGCCCAAAACAAAAGTTGTAGATCTCGAAAAGTTATGAAACTTTATAGTTGACAACTTTTTCATTTAAAATTATTTACTACTTCAAAATACTGATTGAAATTAAATTTTGAAATTTTTGAAGAACTCTGATTTCTCTTTTTAATCTCTGACTAAAACTTGTGACTAGTCTTTCCGTCTCATACTAACATTAAATTTGATGATTTTTTTATCTAAAATTTTCTAAAATCATGCTCTATCAATTTATTGTTTTGTTATAGCTATTATTTTATTCATGTTTTCATGTGACTATTTTTTATATATTTGAATTTTGAATTTCAAAAAATGGTAATTTCAAACGTTATTTTGGAACACTAAATGATTTCAACTGAAAAAGTCATGAACATAGAAGTTGTAGAACTTATCAAGATTTATAACTTTTATTTTGGTCATTTCTTCATCCTATAAAGTAGTAGTAACATTGTTCACAAATATTACATATCCCTTTTATAGTTTTTCATTGTGAACAATGTTACTATTACTATGTTGGATGAGTAAATGATCAAATGACCAAAATAGAAGTTGTAGATCTCGGAAAGTTATAAAACTTTGTAGTTGACAACTTTTTTATTTGAAATTATCTTGTCAAGGAAAACTACGTTTGAATTTCTAATATTTAAAATTCAAATTTTATAAATGACCTTGAACGGAGAAACTACCAAATTGAAAGTTGTAGATCCCAAAACGTTATGAAACATTGTAGTTGACAACTTTTTGATTTGAAATCATCTTGTCAAGAAAAACTATGTTTGAATTTCTAAAAAATTTAAATTTAAATTTTTTAAACGATCATGGATGGACACACAGCGAAAACAAAAGTTGTAGATTTTGAAAAGTTACGAAACTTTGTAGTTGACAACTTTTTAATTTAAAATAATCTTGTCATGGAAAACTACATTTGAATTTCTTAAATTTAAAATTCAAATTTTGTAAACGACCTCGGATGAAGAAACTATCAAAATAAAAGTTGTAGATCTCGAAAAGTTATAAAACTTTGTAGTTGACAAGTTTGTCATTTGAATTCGTTTAGAGTCCCAAAAACTCATTTCAAAATTAGATAAATATAAAATGGCTAGGACGAAAATCTTATTTGGACACAAACAGCTTTCAGGTGGAGTAGTTAGGGGCCAAATACGCGAAGCAGGAGGTCAGGGGTTCGATCGCTGGTGGCCGCGAAGCGCGCATTTTTCACACGAAAAATCGCGTGACTTGTGACTTGCGACATGGTGGCGAGACCTCTCCCGGTATTAATTTTTTTTTTCTATTTTTCAGTGTATTTTTTTGCTTTCCATATCACTGCCGGTTTCACATCAGTGTCGGTTTATAAGAACTGACAGTGATGTCAACCCCCATCACTACCGGTATGTCACTGTCGGTTCAAAATCCGGTAGTGAAGGGGGTTTTTGAACCGATAATAATGTCTAAGATCTGGAGTAGTGTTTATTCAAGTACTTAACATCAGTTCAAGAACTCACGGACAATACTAACAATAATATATCATCTTGTGAACTAGATCCCCAAATTTGAAGTACCCCTACTTTGAAATTGATTGTTCAAATAGTAATTCTATGATTATAGACTGTATCATAGACATTACTACAAATGTTACAAATTTACGACGCTATATGATGGTACCATATTTTTACTCTCCTATAATAGGCTGCTGACCTGTCAACTGTTCATAAATTTGCTGTTGCCTACAAGTTGTGACCACAGTTTTACTACCAAAATGGCAAACCTACCAACAAAGCGAGTGGGTAACCTGACAATAAAGCACCACATCTTTCTAGGATTTCTGTTTGTGAGTAGAAGTTACTACCATGACACATGCCGGAAAATTTTAGCACCGCACATGGGTAACATGACAACAAAGCAACACATCTTTTTAGGAGCTGGAATTGGGTGGTCGAGCAATGCCAAACAGATCCTAACACTAAAATAACCATAACAAACGACATATATTCATGCGACAAAGGTAGCAGATCTCATCACTATGCCTGCACTGATGAACCGAGGACCCTGTGCTTGGCCTTGATAGCCTAAATTTGGGACCATGAGAACACATCAGTTAAGCTGAACGCTCATACGAATAGTAAAAACCTTGCAGCTGAATTTTTACTTACTTCGTTCTCCCAATCTATGTGCAGTGTAATCCACAGGAGCAACGCTAGTTTGCTGATGCTTCCACACACAATGCCAAGCCAAAGACCCTGTGAAGAAACAGAACAATAATTCAGATCGGGAGGCTTCAGAGTAAGACAACTATCACTGTCATGAGTAAGTGAAAGCGACTGTTACACAACAATTGGTAGGGCAGAGGAGAAAGGTACTAGAGACATTGTACCATTCCATTTAGATGGAACACAAACGCAAGCAACACCCCTGTTGGAATGCCAACCAGGTAAAAGGCGCCGAGGTTAACGCGAGCTCCAATTTTCTGTTTGCCACATCCTATGATTACCCCTGGAAAGTTACCAAAAAATACACATCAAATTATATGTCTCTAAAGTGCCAAATTAAATAATCTTACTGTTACTATACCTTCACGTTAATTCTTATTCGACATGCTAAAAAAACAGATAGAACATAGAATCGTCTCACAAAAATTTTAAAAAAAATCTTGCCTTCAATTCTGTAGGCTCAGATCATGAAAAATAGGCACTAAATCTATCTTGCTTTCTAAAAAGTTATACACTTTTTAATTACAAAAGTAATATGAAATGATCACTAAGATCCTCTTTGCAACTGCTCCAAATAACTCTGGTTCCTTGCTATATTCCGCGGAGTAGTCAAAGCAAGTAAAGCTAAAATAGTGGCCGGATTCAGCGGCTCTATGAAAAACATGAGCACATGAGCACGGAAACAACTATTTATGTAGGTAAGAGTGTGTCTAGGACCTAAAATTTAATATTAGTAAAATAAAGAATAAGTGTTTCAAATAAGAAGTAAAATAGTACTATAGTTTCAACTTAAAACGGTTTTAACTGAATGATGTAGTACTAGTAATTGATGTTTGTGGTTTTTATGATTTGAGCAAATTGTGTCCTAGTAAATGATAATTTTTCTTCTTCAATTTTAATCGAGGAAGTACAGTATTATTAGACGAGATGTCTCCAAAACATATCAACCATTGAATTCGTTTTCAGACCTGAAAGAGAACCATTAAGGCCATCGACGAAGAAGGAAACAGCAAGGATGGGAAGCATCCTGGCGATTCATGCCACCACATCCTTGTCGCTACTGGTTGCATATCCCCAAATGTTGCGCAGGAGAATCATGATGCTTGCCAACACCACCCCTCCACACAAGGTCATACACACCACAACTCGCACGGCTAGCCTTGCTGATTCAGGCTGCCCTGCACCGAGTCCATTAAAGGGTGGCTTTTAGTCCTAGTTGGTGTTACCAACCGGGATAAAAGGGCTTTTGGTGCATATGAAATTTAGACCCGGGACTAATGCTCAGATTAGTCCCGAACCTCAACACAAGAGACACTAAAAGTGCGAAACGAAAGTCGTTTCTCTACTGATGATCTTTCCTTTTGAGAAAGCTTATTAAAAGTCATACTAGCTAGGGACTCCAGCTACCTATTCGGAACAGCAGAGACACCACGCCAGGTCTGCTAGCCACTCTCATCACTGGAGCACATGACTGCTGGAGTACAAAAGAAGCTACATGATCATGATGTTAGAGCAAGGCTGGTTCACCGACTCCTTTAGTCCTTGATAACAAAGCCACTGAATCAAGTAATGAACTCTCTGCTTCATGTTGTCTCTGTCCTTTAAGCAAATCTGTGTCTATCTACATGTGCAGAAATTTGATAGTCGTTCTGAATCACCACACATCTGGATTAGAGAGAAAGTGCTTTTCGATCGCCATCTTGTTCATGTTCTTTCACATAGCACAACCTACAAAAAATAAAGAATATACGCCATCCTTCTAAAAAAAATCCAAATCTAAGTTTAGAATCAGTAGGATTTTCTTAACTTTAACCAAATATATAGAAAATAATGTTAGTATGTATTTCTTTAAATAGGTTTATTAATAAAATATATTTCATAATTAATCTAATAAGTATTTATTTGGTATCATAAATATTTGTATTTTTTATATAGATTTGATTAAATTTAAAATTATCTGACATATTGAAAAGTGAGAATTATATTCATTTTAGTATAGAAAGAATACTTAAGTGTTAACACTCAAAATTGTCCACGAATAAAGTTGTATAGTCTACTAAAAGCACAGTAAAGACCCGCAAAAAAAAGCACAATAAAGATGAAGCAATAAATGGTGGTCCCCAGAGAATTTATACGAGGAGTGCAATAGACTGAACGTGCAAAGTATATAAAACAAGATGGATATACTGTCTATCTCTAGGAGTTCAAGCTAATCAGGAATATAGGCCCCGTTCATTTTGCTGAAAAAAAAAACAAACCGAAACACTGTACCGACTGATTTGTTGTGAGAGAAAAACACTGTTTCGGCTGAAAAAACAAGCTAAAAAATACGGATTATAAGAGAAGCGATCAGTGCCATAATCTGAAGCTGATGGTACAAGCATTACGTCGCGGTAATCCTTATTTCTTTGATCAAATCATTTAACCAGTGTTCGGTAAGGACATGCACGTTACGTTGTCAGCATCAAGACTACTCCGTAGTATGAAGCAGCATGAACTCGTCAATCGGCAAAACTATGAGGTTGCTTCAGTTGATAGTTGCTGACGATTCCAATGATGAACCAGAGGGATGACAGGGGCAGGCTGCCCCTGTCGGGCAGATATATACACACGATGCGTGTTATGCAGGTCAAAATGCAAATGAAAGGGTGCGGGTCGGTGCAAACCTCTTCCTGCCCCTCTGCCCCCATTTGATTTTTTTATCGGTATGAATTGGGCGTCGTGGATGCTCCTTTGCTGGGCCACGATATCAACCCAACAACTCATGCTCCTTCATTTCTCAAAAAAAAAAAAAAACTGTCTATCCACTTATTCCTATCCACTTGTTCCTCTTTGAATCGCTCTTATCCACTCGCCTGCCGTCTTTGAGCGAACGGCCGCTAGCCCTCCGAGGCGCACCGCTTGGCCACTGGCCTTGCCAGGCACAGAGCGCAGCCGCCTCTAAGTCGCGGCGCTCGGCGGCCGTCCCTACCAGGCACGGCGCACTGCTGCCCTCTCCAAGTCGCGCGGCCGCAGCCTCCCCGCCGCTCGTGCGGCCGATGCCTCCCTTCCATAACGTGCAGCCACTGCCATTGGCTCGCCGCCTACAAACACCGCCGGGCTACTGCCTCCGGTGAACACCACACACCGACGAACCTCCATTCTACCTAGCAGAAGGAGATATTGCGTTGAAAGTGCATGTTGCAAGAGTATGTTTCAATTGTTTCAGATGTTTTAGAGGCGTGTTGCAAGTGTTTCATATGGATGTTGCAAAAATAGATCGTGATGTTGCACATGTTGTAATGGTTGTACATGTATGTTGCAAGCGTCCGTTCCAAATTCATCTGCTTTTTAGATGTATGTTGCAAGTGTGCTTATTTGAATGTTACATATGTTTCACTCATATGTTGTAAGAGTATGTTTGGAATATTTTAGCTGTTTCAGTCTTATGTTGCAATAAGTGTTTTTATGTTGCAAGTGTTTTATCTGGATGTTGCATATGTTTCACATAGATGTTGCAATTGTATGTTTAAAATATTTCGTCTGCTTTAGACTTATGTTACATTAAGTGTTTTATTTTGCAAGTGTTTTGTATTTCAAAGGTATATTCAGAGAGTCATGAGGGCATGGCCCGGACGCCGAGAGGAAGGGGCGCGCGTGCCTGAAGTCGTGCAGATGGGGCGTGCTCGTCTTTATCCTAGCTTCTGAGTCCCGCACGTGCGGAGAGAGAAGAGGGGGTCAAGGAGAAGAAGCGACGGACGCAGGGTGGGACGAGATCGACGAGGACAGGGTATGCGTGCATGGTAGAATGAGGCAGATAGGGAAGAACTGCACTGATCCGGTGGGAGTGCGACGTATTTCTGGGTCGTTCGGTACCGTCCCAGAATTCTATCCTTTAGACGTCCGGTCACGTGGCCCTGTCGTGCTGCTGACAGCCAATCAGACTCTGGCTGCTCTCGGTCTCCCTAAAGACAAATTTAATGTATAAATAAATATTTTCATAGATGCAAAAACTATCCGAGTTACTTTGTCTTTAGTGTACAAATAATTATTTTCATACGTGCAGAACTATCCGTATGAGTTACTTCTTTAGCTCAAATTACTCCAACATTTTAGCTAAATAAATTTTCTAACAAAGAGACCCATGGAAAATAAAATATTATTTTCTTTCAGCTACTTCTTCCTTTTCATGAAGAATATCTTTCTCACTTTTCAAAAAGTTGAATATTTTTAACTTTAGTCGAATACATACAAGAGACTTAATATTTATCGTGCATAATAAATAACATTAGATTAAGTTGAATATATTTTCATAATAAGCTTATTTGGAGATACAAATATTGCTAATACTTTTCTACAAATATCTTACTCCATCTATCCTAAAGTAGATGACCTGATAGCATTCAAATTTTTTCTAAAAAAACTTGACCTTCTTATTTCCCAATGCACCATTTCTCTTTTTCGGTACATCTCTATCTCTACTCTTTGAGGAGCATTTTGCTCTTTTGGCTTCAGTGCTGGTTTCCGCAAGAGATTCTAAAACATCAACTAATATGGGATGAAGGAAGTAAGAAAGTTTGACCTGCACGATACCTTAGGTGACTCTTTTTTTTTTTTGACACGTGACTCTCTTTTTGGGACAGTGCACGGGACCAACCACCGGACCAGGCACCGGATAGATACAGTTACGTGTCACAGAGGGCAGCTGCAGCCAGGGGCACCGGACACCAAGGTGTACACCAGAGACCGGACGGGCGCACCGCTCTATTTGAGCAGAGAAGGTTGCAGTTTGGGTTAGGATAGCCATAAAGAACCGGACGAGTCCAGTGTGCACCGGACCAACGCACCGGATGGGCACTGTTCCAACAGTTGGCAACAGCTAACGGCAACGTATAGGGCACCGGACCTGTCCCGTGCCTATGCAGAATGCTGCTGCAGCTTCCAACTGCTATTTTCTAAAGGGGAGGCTATTTGTAACACCCTAAATTTTGCAATAATTTTTAAATAGGAGAATTTGATTTATTATATATTTTTGTGGGCAATTGAATTTAGGAAAATAATAATTTTGCTGAAATTAAAATCAAATATAGGTCAACATATATGATTGTGCATTCAAGCTGCTGCATTGGGTTTTTTTTGTGATGCTTGGTTTGATTCAAATTCAAAATCCATTTGAAAATTTCTTTGAAAAAAGTTTTAAAAATAAAAAGAAAAGACAAAGCCTTCCTCCCTCACTTTTCCTCTCTTTTGGCCCACTCGGCCTTGTTCTCCGCGCCGGCCCACTCTTGCCCCCGTGTTGTTCCTCCTCTGTGCAGCCTAGCATTACCTTCCCTTCCCGCAGCCCAGGAAAGCAAGCGGCCCAGCTTCGTCGAAGGCCTAGTCGCGCTGTGCTCCTCCTCTCCTTTCTCTCGCTGGCAGGTGGGGCCACCGTGTCGAAGTCTCCTTCATCCTCCCGCTCGTGTTCAAGTCGGACTCCGCCGTCGAGGCCGTTCGTGTCCGCCTCTGCTACGCGCCTCGTGGCATGCCTCCCAAGTCAGCCCCGCCTCATAAATACCGCCCGGGCCTAAGCCTCCTCCCTATTCCGCCTCAAAGCAAGTTTTTGCCCTCGCATTAAGCTCGCAACCGCCTAGCCCTAGCATCGTTGTTGCCGTCATGTTCAAGCCACTGTCGCGTGCCGTCTTCGTTTCCCCGTTTGTTTTTTTGGTTCCGGTGAGTTTCCCATCCTCTCCTCTCTCTCCTAGACCTCTTTGTTTGGAAAACCGTGCACTGTAGGCCCTAAACCGATATCGCCAGTGAGCTCATCGCCGCTCTGGCCATGGCGTCGTTGTGTTCTTCCTATTCCGACCGACCACCGTCGTCTCCTCCCTGCCCAATCCAATCACGGCCATCCAAATCTAATCCGAGGTTAAGTATGTTTTCAACTTTTAAAATTCGAGGTTAGATTTAATCTATTATTTTACTAAAGAAAATCTTGTTTAATTCATAACTTCTTCGTTTTAGCTCTGATTTTTGTGATCTTCGTGTCTGTGTATTCGTAGCGAGACGTAGATTCATTTTCCAAACTTTTCATCTTGATTTTATGCTATTGGTGTACTATTCTAATCTATAGCTTTTGTTTGCTATGCATGATTACTTCTTATGCTTGTATGTTGCTGTGATTATCGAGTATAGATGATGAGCAATTCATGGGAGATCAAGGGTACTACTTTGACGAGCAGGGTCAACAGGAGTACTTTGTTCAAGGCATGTATAGCATGGGATCATCCTTGTTTCCTATTCACTTTAATACATTAAATTCATGTTGCATGTGTCATCTTGATAGGGATTCCCTAGAATTGAACTTTTTACCTTTTCACCTACGGGATATGCATTGGGTAGCTTTGCTAGTGCTCAAATAAACCATGATCATATAACTTGACTAATAGTATATGCAATAAACATTAAAATATGAATTTTTAGCAACTTGGAAATAGGGGGCTAGAGTATTTAGCTACTTTTTAAATGCTTCAGATTTCTCTCCATAAGGACTTATCTGTAAGTGATCATCCAGAACTTACAATACAGCTGTGAGGGCTACATGGCTCTGGCTTTAGCTCAGTATGAAGATCTTTTCTAGCTTGTTAGTGGTTACCTTTATTAGCATAAGAATGGCTTGCCGAATTGGGTATAGTGCGGCCTCTGTCCCCATGTGTATAGGCTGCGTGTCAATGTGCCAGCGGGAAGGGGAGCTCTACATCCGTTTGCCGAGTGAATCTAATGACCTTAACTTATTAGACGAACCTTTGAAAGGCTTCATAGTGACCCCTGCTTACTCACTTTGGAAGTGTTTTGGAAGTAATTAACCCGGGCATATGGGTATCATGACTCACAGTGAAAGTGTACAACCTCTGCAAAGTGTAAAACTGGTATATCAACCGTGTTCATGGTCACGAGCGGCCTTGGAACCCTTATGAAATAGATGATCACTAAGAATTATCTGTTTATGCTATTCATTACTCGTGTTTACATTGATCATGTGTTTTGCATTGGGAATTAAAATAACTTGTTGCTACTCTTAAGCTAAAATTATGGCAACTAAAAGCTGAATGCTGTTAAACCTATGTCAAGCCTTTTGAGCCTCATGAACCCCATGATTATAGTTGTTGAGTATGACATGTACTTACACTTGTTTATTTTTATTATTTGAATAAAAATCCTGGATGGGTAACAAATAGCCATGGTAATGATGACTTTCCTGAGGATTACTAGACTTATGGTCAACCTGATGTCCTTGTGATATGGAGCTTTCACGAGAGATCATTTCTTATACTTCTGCTACATTTATATGAAGACTCTGTCTTATTCATGATATAATAAACACTTGTGATGATACTATTCATAATTTATTAACTTATGTGTGTGACTGATCTCTGGGTGCACATACGATTTTGCATCCCATTTTATCCTTAAAATCGGGTGTGATAGATTGGTATCAGAGTCATGTTGACTGTAGGACGCAAGCCTAGTTAGCAATGGTTATTTTAGCTTCTTTTGCTTCACTCATTTCATGCTTTCCATCTCACCCTTGCTATTTGCTAAAGTTTTATGCTTCTTTTGCCTTACTCTATTATGAAAGTTATTGCTTCTAATCTAACTAAATCTAATTCTGTAGATGCCTCATGCCAGTAAGACTGCTTGCATTAGCATTGGAGGTTACTACCCGCCTCATGGTTTATCCATGGAGCCTAAGGAGGAGGAACCCTAGGAACAAGAATTTGATTCACCAACACCTGTACCTACACCTGAGCCAGTCTTGGAGGAACCTAAAGAAGTGGATATCGTCTTATTGTCCAATGATGATGAGGAGGAAGATGCCGTTGAAGAGGATGAGCCAATCCCTCCCCTAGGATGGACTACAAAGGTCTGGTGTAAGTTGGGGTGTGAATCCTCCATTTCCCACCACCGGCTTATGGGGATTCTTCAGACCTACTATGGTGATTAGGATGCAGATGTGGAGTACGTCTACAATAAGCATACACATCCTCTAGAGGACACCTATTGGAAGACCAGGGTGTGCATCTCCATCAAGGATGAATAGAAGGGTGCATATTAGCTAGACTCGAACTATGCGTATCATGCTCACTGTGCCACCATGGAGGATAGCATAGAAGATGTAGCTACTGCAGCATGCATGGGTCTCCATGGTCGATGATTTGAGGATATGAAGGATGACCAATATCGATTCCTCTCTCGCCAACACCCTGAGTTGGAATGGGCAATGATGGACCCTCAGGGCATAGATCCAACTACCCAAGTGATGGTACACTTTGGCTATGAGTCCGTAGCAAAGATTTGCCGACTAAAGGATCAGTTGAAGGCACAACAAGAAACCATTAAGAGACACCAATAGGTGATAGATGAGCAAAGAGTGTGCCTCAACCTGCCAAAGATGTATGAGGAGCTTCCCCATAAACCTCACCCATAGATGTTGGAGTCCCTTTTATGTAATAAAGCAATAGTAGAACGAGTCAAGTTGAGTCTAGTTGAGTCTATTAGTATGGTGTGAACATTGGTGTGCCTAGTTGATTTGTTATTATGTTTATGTGTGAGTTAGATTTTTGTAATGCATGCTAGAACTTTGTAGGCATGTCCTCAAGTTCCATAGATAAGAATATTAAAGTTTGAGTCAATAAATAAATAGTTGGGTTGGTACATCTTGTTCTCTTGGATCTATTTTTCAGAGTAGTCTGCACTTATCTCAATGCCAATTAAAATCTACTCAACCAAAAATTATGAATTTTTTTGGAATAAGTAGACATATGTATCTTTCCAATGCCTCTAGAATCATGCCTATATCTGATCTGGTTTGTGAGATATCTCTATTTCAAGATAAAGTTTCTGCACAGTCTGGAATCTGGAACAGTTTCGGTTGTATCCTATTTTTTAGTAACCTAAGGATAGAATCTGGGAATGTGGTCTGAATAAAGGTTGTGGATAATTTCTTGAGCTTTCCAACCATATAAAGTACGTCTCTTTTGGATGTCTAGAACTTGAGATATGACTATTTTACCGAGGTGCTGATGTTGGAACTCGTCCAGAAAATTTTTAGAATGTATTCTAACTTAGAAATCTCTAAAATTGGAATATTTGTGTTGGATGGCAGATGTCTGGAAGAGGAAGAGGATGAGGTCATGGAGGTGTTCCCCCACATCCACCACCTCCACTACCACTGATAATTGAGCAACTTCTGGTAGTGCAGACATAGCTCATGCAAGCGTTGGTGCAGAATCAGTAGAACCATCTAGTTGGTGGAGCACCGCGTGATAAGCGTGGTGAATTCTTGAAGGGCCGTCCCCTAGTGTTCCCTCATGCCACTGATCTACTGAAAGCAGATGATTAGCTTTATGCAGTGGAAAAGCAACTCAACATAGCGCAGTGCGATGACCAGCAGAAGGTGTTGTACGCGTTAGGACAACTATAGGGAGAAGCTCAAGATTGGTGGGAGGCATTCGAGTATGGACATCTTGCTAATGCTCCTCCTGTCACCTGGTAGGAGTTTAGGGAGAATTTTAGGTCCTACCACATACCTGAAGGATTGATAGAGCTCAAGTAGGGAGAATTCAGAGCTCTAAAGCAGGGGTCTATGTCCTTTGCTGAGTATCATGACAAGTTTGCTCAGTTGTCATGTTATGCTCCGAATGAGGTGGCCGATGATGCTGATAAGCAACGCCGCTTTCTCAAGGGTCTATGTGATGGTCTGCAACTCCAGCTTATGTCTAATACATATCCTAATTTTTAGACACTGGTGAATCGCGCTATTGTTATTAACAATAAGCGCAAGGAGATAGAGGCCAAGAAGGGGAGGCTTCAGGGATAGGCCTCTAGAAGTAATACTCATCCACGTACCAACCCTTAGTAAGGCTTCCAGTAGAGGTTCTAGGGACCACCTAATCAGTGGAATCATGGTTAGTACCCTCAGCGCAACTAGAACCAGCAGCAGAATGGCAATCAATGTCCTTAGCAGCAGAGTTGTTAGCAGACACCACAACAGGGAGCGCCTAACAACACTCCTGTGAAGACTAGTGCCCCTAGCACTCCCAACAAGTGTTTTTGCTGTGGTAAAGAGGGTCACTTGTCTTATAATTGCCCTAAGAAGCCCAACCAGCAAACCCCCCAAAGGCAGAATAGTTATCAGAAGCCAACACCCAATACAATAAAGGTGAACCATGTGTCTACCGAGACAGCGCTTGTAGAACCAGAAGTCATACTCGGTACGTTCGATGTCAGCTCAACCCCTGCCACTGTTCTTTTTGATTCTAGAGTTTCGCATTCATTCATATCACAAGCATTTGTTAGAAACAATAGTATACCTTTATGTGCCATGCAAAATCCTCTATTAGTAAACTGACTGAGAGGTAGTATGTAAGCTTCTTATCGTTGCCTTCTAACTAGTCTATCCTTAAGGGGGGTAGAGTTCAAAGTGTGCCCCATTGTGTTAAGAACATCTGGTATTGATATAATTCTAGGTGTCGACTGGATAAAGCAACAACAAGTAGTCATTCAGTGTCAAAAGAAGGTAGTTGTTGTGACCGCACTGAATGGGGATAGAATCAGTGTCGATGTGGTAGTACAAGCACCGCCAACCACTATAGTGAACCAGCTTGATGATAACGTCAACAAGGAGACCGAGTGGTGGATGAATTTCTAGATGTGTTCCTCGATGATTTGCCAAGTATGCCACCTGACCGTAACATTGAGTTTATTATTGAATTATTACCTAGAACTGCACCTATAGCTAAGCGTCCATATAGAATGGGGGTTAACAAACTAGAAGAACTTAAGAAACAAATAAAGGAGTTACAGGGGAAATGTTTTATTCATCCTAGTTCATCACCTTAGGGAGCACCGGTTATATTTGTTGACAAGAAGGATGGTACTCAGAGAATGTGTGTTGATTATCGGTCCCTAAATGATGTTACTATCAAGAACAAGTATCCGTTACCTAGAATTGATGATTTGTTTGATCCGTTGAGAGGTGTCACAGAACCGACCAATTTATAAGAGCACAAGTACAATAGCAGCCCACAAGCGGTCACACTGTCATACTTGAGTCCATATAAACCTGGTAGTCTATCGAGTACCATGATGGTTCTCGATAAACGATCCACATACAATCAAGATCGTACATGATTCAACATACATGTCACATATTACATAAAGTTCACAGATACATTTCCATCATCAGAGTATGACATAAAGTTATTATAAACCAAGTTTGATAGATAATAGCGGAAGCAAATTAGTTTGAAAGTAGTGTTTCCAACATAGTTTAAATACAGTGCCAACATACGATCATAGTCTACAAAAGCATAAAGAGGGATTAGTAAAGAAGCCTGCCCAAGGCTTACTCCTCATCCACAGCGGGATAGAAGCAACTCTTGCAATAACCATGATATACCGTGCCATCTGCAACAATAGGAATAAAACTCTGAGTACAAGAAGGTACTCAGCTAGACTTACCCATCATAAACCAGAAATAAATTGACTCCAAGGATTATGCAAGGCTATATAATTGGAGGTAGCTTGATAATATTTTTCATAAAAAGCAATTAACTCAGTTATACAATTATAGTTCTTTCATCAAGTTAATTATAGCTAACCATCTCTAAATTAGCAACTATCCTGTGCCAAACATATGATATATCATTTTAAGAGCATACAATAGTAACCATAATAGGTATATTAATTCCATGTTTATCCGAACCATCATATTCTATAATACAATTACTACGATGTTGGGACTAGCCAAGTTTCTCACAATCCGAGAGAGACGGTGATTTGAATCGATTTTAACCAGCTGAGAATTTATTCCTAACACAAACCTGGGTAGATTAGATCAATGGTCACCTTAGGTCACCTTTGGTATAACTCAAGTACACATTTCGTGGGTTCACCCAGCGCTGCATAATCAGGGACACCAAATGCTAGGACATTTAGGCCTAGCCTGTCGTTGGGCTTAGTCTGGCTCCCCGCACATCCTTACTACCATCCAGAGTGCGCACTCTTACAGAGCAGGGCCTGCCCTAAGTTGAGCTACTCAGCTTCATGGTCGGAACGAGTTATCCGGCCAGCTAAGTGATAGTCATGCATTCAATCTTGTCAGAAGCGCCAACAACGGTATGGTCCTTAATCAGCACAAACGGAATCACATGAGTCAACCTACGCATATACTCCGCCTAGCCTTGATTTACTTTTACCCCATGGTTCTTTTCCATGATAGCAAATATAGCCAACCGTGCTTTGGTATCCACCTATATCTTGCAAGTGACAGGAAATCACCTGACTTCTACCGGTCTAAGCATGGCTAAGCATATATTAGATCCTGGACCTACATAGGGTTAAAGGTATATTTCTGGACAAGGAATTTATATGCATCAAGTGGTTTCAATCAACTCTTATAACCTAATGCATCAATCATAAAGGACTCAAGTAAAATTTTGTAAAACACTGGGAGACTTAGAATGCTCCGGGGCTTGCCTTTTAGAAAAGAAGTGGGGCGGTGGTCAGAACACTCCAGAAGCTCTTCTGGGGTCTGCTCTTCTCCTTCGGGAGCTATGGCTTGAGGAATCTCCTGCTGATCCCCTTTCTCTTCTTCATTGAACTCCAGCAACGTTATCTCCTCTGTCGATCTTAGATGCATGAATATGGCATAAGATTTTGTGGATGCATACATGCTGACAAGTATAGTATGATGAATGCTTTCATGTAAGTATTATTAATAGCATGGTGTTAAAGTAATAACCAGTGCATCAAATTTTAATGAGTATGTGCATATCTCTTCTTGATTACTTAACCAGACACTTCAACAATTCATTTACTACACCACAAAACAACAGCTACTTGTTTTACTCATAACTAAAGTTCTACTTACCCAAATGCTGTTATCTTGGACTTTCTGGAAAGCTTATAAAATTGTCTACAACTTTATTTTAATACTCTTACTGTGATTCAAGAGTTATATAGGGAAAACAATGTGTTCAATCAAATCTATCCAAAAAATAAATATTTCAGACAGTAAACTTGTGACAGCTAGAACTCAAAATCTCTAAGCCCTAGGACTATGAAAATTTAACACAAGATAGATTAGTAAGTTATCTACAACTTTGTTATTAACAAGTTTACAACAAAGACCATTATCCATAAGAAATCATCTACACAATCAAAACTATACATGCAGCCTTGTAATTGAATTATAAAGTGATAATTAGTTATTTGCATACAATCAATGGCTTCTAAGCTTTACCATTGACATCAACAGTTACTATGTATCATAAGAACCATATAAAACATCATGGTTAATCACAATCTAATTATTTCAATGCCTTTATTAATTCAATTAAATAATTAGTGTAAATAATAAACATACACCAAATGTGCACAATAATTTCTTAGAAAATTACATTACACTCCTAATGCTCACAATATGCTACTGTGCAAATTTCATACCAATTGCACATATATAACTTTCTATGCAAAAATGACAAGCTAGCAAGGGTTATTATAGTGAAAATGGAAAACCCTATAGAAAAGTGTCAAGCAACAGATTATATATTTTTTCTAGCTTCACATTAGTGCCATACTACTATACAAAAATTTGCATAGCAATATATTACATATTTTTATCCCTACAAATTTCCTTAGAAAAATGCTATTTATTAACGAATAAATAGAAACACCACATTTAAATCAAGTTTACAGCAAGCTTATTATTTTTCCTAGCTATATCATGTCAATACAAAACCTACAAAATTGGAATCACATTTTTATCATTTTTCTAGCTCAAGATATCTAATTTACAAAATGGTAAACATACAAAAAGCATTTATCTAATTGCATTTTAATCCTTAATAAAAACATCAGAAACTATGCCTGTCATATTTTTATAAAATACTACACTTCCTAAGGAACACTACAAAATTTGGTTCACAAAATTTGGATCTCTACGACTCCACTTATCATTTTTTAACGTTAGCATGTAAAACTAAAAATAATTGAACTATCCTACAGCTCCGAGTCACTGGCAATCGGGAGCCGCAGGTCAGTCGACCCCGTCTGTCAGCAAAACAGAAATAGAGGAGCGGCGCAGACTCGACACGGACTGGCCACAGCTCATCGCCGACGAGTCCTCCGGCGAAACGAAGTGCACTAACATGTCCTATAGACCAAGGTGCGTCAGGTGACCTAGGTGGTGAAGGTGCGCGTGCACAGGAGAGTGTTCATCGCCGGCAATGGCGGCACGATGGCACGGTGCTGCGGTGCGCCAGCCATGGAACGCCACGATGAGGCTCGGCAAGAGGCGCATGAGAACCACGGTGACTACATGGATCTATTATGGCTATCTAGTTGACGTGAGGTGCTCCGACGTGCTCCGGCCACGTGTGTGGTGGCGCGAAGGTGAGAGCGCGGCGGCGTGGGTCGCCGTGTTCTACATCGGCGAGACCACTAACCACGGTAACATCATGCACAAAGAAAGAACACACCATATACTAGCCCTAACATAAGGAATCCAAGCTAAAGCCCAAGCAAGCAGTGCGGCGGCGAGCTTGCCGTAGAGGCGGCCATGGCGGCCGAGAACTTTGGCGAGGAAGAAAATGATGAATACGCCCTCACCGAGGCTCGTCAGCTGCAGCAGTCAAGCCGAGGATGTAACAACCCAAAAATCCACACACTAAAAATACCAACTACAAAATTTTTCTTAAAACTCCCATGCGATGATGAGTGTCATGTATAGAAACCCAACCTAAGAGATGCATTAGGTCTAACCTTAACCTAAGTCAACATATAAGCATGGCATATCATTTGTTAATTGTGTTTATTTAAATGATAACAAATAAAGTATTGCATACATTGTTAAATCAAATTATGATCTAAAATTCTATTGGCTTTATGTTATGCTTACCAACTCCTTTGAAGTAATAAACCATGAAGCAACTAATTAATCAAAGCAAGGAATAAAAGATTAAAAAGAGAATTAATTCTATTTTTGTATAATAAAACTACACCTATTTTTGGTTATACAAAATAGCTAAATAAAATTTCCTAAAACTCCAATAAATTAGGTGCACCAATTTAGAATTCAGATTCTAGAACCAAATTCGAATTCAAACAAAAGAGAAGAAATGAAAAACAAAATAGAAAAAGAAGAGAAAGGATGTAGGCCTCGCAAGCCGCCTTGGCCTGCTCGGCCTGCGCCAGCCAGCCAGCCCAACCGGCCTGCCAACCCATTTCCATCTTCCCAGCGCGCGCGCGGCCCACGAGCTGGCCCAGCGTGTCGCCCACGCCCGCGCACCCATCTGCCTCGCTCGCAGCCACTGCCGCTAGACCCCGCATGTCAGCCACCCCCATCTACAGTGTCATCTTCCTCACCCACGCCTCAACCGCCTACGCAACCGGTGCCCGATAGTGGTGGCAGGGGCGGGCCAGGGGGTAATGCCTGGGGCATGACCCTGTCCCCCTTGCGTCGCGCCCACGCAACCTCGCACCACCATCTAATGCGGTGCACATGCCTCCACCGCACGATGCCAGCCGCCATGGGAGGCATGGTGCTCAGCTATAAAGCTAGCCCGCACGCCGCTCATGCCCGGCGCTTTAGCCTCTCCCTAAGCATCCGCCATCGCTTGGTGGCCCAGCAGCCGCCCCACACCGAGAGTAGAGGGCCGAGAAGGAGATCATGAGAGGAGGATCGGAGCCCCACGCGCTGCCGAAAGTCACTGGAGCTGAGGGTGACGCCATCGTCATCATCACAGTCGTGGGTCGGCACTACACGGCTTTCAAAGCTACACGGCCGCAACTCGTCACTACACCACCATCCCCTCTTCCACAACACCTACGGTGAGCCCCCGATTCATCCCCTGCTTGCCACTGGACCTTGCTACTCTGGCCATGGCGCTCCATACCATGAGCGCGTAGGCCAAGGCCATCCCCGGTCTCAAGGCACATAAGCACAGCACACTCACGTGAACACTAGCCCGACCACCTCTGAGCCCTTGGACGCTGTAGACTCTCCAAGCCCCATGGACGCCGAAGCAGAGCACTCGCTTGCTGTGCTCGCAATGCCACCATCGTGGCGTGGCCACCGCTGGCGCCCTAGACCACCTCCGAGCATGCGACCACCTCCGAGCACCAGACCACCTCTGAGCACCTGACCACCTCCGAGCACTAGACCACCTCCAAGCACCCAACCACCTCTAAGCACCAGACCACCTTCGAGCACCTGACCACCTCCGAGCACCAGACCACTAGCCGGAGCCGCCGACCACCATGGCCAGTACTGCTGGGAGCACCTGGTGTCTCCTTGACTCACCCATCCTGTTCGCCAAAGCCATGGGTAACTCATGCGTATGTCATGACCACCCCACTGTGATGCCCCTCAAAGGCCATAGCCCCTACACCAACGCCGCCGATGTGATTGGAAGGCCACTGCCGTGGCTAAAGCCACCAGAGGCCCTAGAGGACCCCTTGACCTACCCAACATGCCCGCTGGAGCATTGTGACACCCACGTGCACCACAAAACCGGCCAATGCCACTGCACCCATGCCATTCCCGCACGCTGGTTGTGCTCGAGCCATCGTTCATAGTGACCAGTGACTTAGGAAGCACCATCCATCGCCCTGACCCCACCATTGCAGTCGTCATGGCACAGGGAGGATTTTCCCCACCTCAATTGGATGCCTGAGCCATCGCGGGAGCTCGCCAGTGAGCACATTGCTGGCGGGAGCGCACCATGGAAGAAACAGAGGAGAAGGGGCGAGTTAAGCAGCGCAGCCTTGCACCCGGTGCACATGAGCCGAGCCGAAGGGAAATGACGATGGACTCGGTCCACCATGGACCCTGCCTTAGGTCCATGGACTGTGAACTTGGGTCCACCGTGAGCCACGCTCACACCCACAGCCAGGAAACGAAGCCCAGTAAGAGCCCAACTACGCCACAGCACGCCACATGTCCAGGTCAGCCCGGCCCAGACCGACCCAAATCCTGCCCTATCCAGGCCCTGTTTGGACTCGGCCCATGTTGACCATTGACATTGACCGTTGACCTGGCCCACACAGCCAGGGTGATGTCATGCTGACGTCATGATGACATCAGCTGTTGATGTCAGCAGCCAGGCCCCACATGTCAGTGGCCCAGACCGATTGATCGTAGACCGTTAACCATTGACTCACCATTGACTGATGTTGACTTTGACTGGACCCACATGTTAGTGACTCAAGAGTCCTTGGGCCCACTTATCAGAACTGACGACGTTGCTAACGTCATGCTGATGTCATCTGGGCCCCACCTGTCAGTACCAGAACCGGGACGATGCGTCATGCTGATGTCATGCTGACATCATCATGCCACGTGGACCAGCCACTGCATGACATGTGTCAGCCCAGGATTAATTCAGCCTTTTTCCATTTTCAAAAATGATTTAAACTTCATAAATTCATAACTAATTCATATGACCTCAGAAAAATATGAAACCAGGACCAAAATTCATCTAAAATCAAGCTCCACACAATGAACCCATGTTTGAGTGCATTTGGCTCTTTCGAATTTTCATTGCTTCTTTGTGCTACTCTATAGACATCGCTAACGCGACCATAATGTGATCATTTGTAGACTTGGAGGAGAACCAGACAGACGAGAATCGTGAGTACCGTGAGGAGAATGGAGACGATTACACTAAAGGTGCCACATTCCACCCAATCTCATAGCACCTATTACGCATGGCTAAAATAGAAATGCTAGTGCTTTACTTTATTGTCATGATCACACTATGGTAGGACTTGCATGGTAGTATGCTTTCTTGATGGCCTTTACCTTGATGCAACCTTATCCCTGCTCACCCTGCTGATAGGCTAGTCACACACTTGCTATTATATTTCATTGCTTATTACTTCTACTACGCTTGTACTACATTGATGCGTGGTGAAAACTAGTGTCATCTGGACCATGGGGAGAGTGCTGTGTGTGTGACTTGAGTGCATGGAGGGTGAGGGTTGTGTCGACCAAGTTGGAGTATACAATGAGCCTAGGGCAAGTCTTGCCGTGGGGTGCTACCTGCCCCCCCTAGAATGGATACCTATGGTGGGTAAATGGTATATGAGGTGGTCCAGGGTGTGAACCTATGATGAGAGGAGCCTAGGATGGAGGTGCTGTGGTGGCATAGTAAATGGAAACCCTGATGGAGATATTCTGGCTTGGTCAATCCTAAGGACTTACTAGTACTCAGATTCACCGGGAAGCCTTACGTACCACTCGTCCTATATGGTGCGGGATGGCTGGACTACTTGGTAGGATATTGCTACTACTGCTAGGTTGATAGCGGACAGTGTAAGGAGGTATGGGGCATGGAGGATTTCCCCCACACCCTTCCGAGACTTCATGGAGACCTTTGGACCCAGCTCATGACTCACAGTTTCAGCCGCCCCAGACTAGACTTGGGGTGTACTAGGGCTGAATGGTAGAGTGGCATTATCCTAGGCTAGCAAGCAGCCAGAATCAGCCCAGTTAACGATGGTCTGCGAGGAAGGTAGATCTTGTGGTTATGTAAAACCTCTACAGAGTGTATGGTTGATCAATCGATACATGTGCCGACTTGTCGGCTATGGACCTTTCCTAGGTTTCGCTTAAACTAGATAGTGAGATGAGTCCTTCTCTTCTTCCCCTATGAGAGAGTGTCGGTCGTAGCCAGGGGCTACGAGCCTTGAGACAGTGCCAAGAGGGAGTTGGCCTATCGACTGAGTGATGGTATGGTTATGGTATGGCGATGGTGTGGAGATGGTGGTATATCGATCCTAGGATCGAAACCTGGCTCTGGAATAGGAATGGGGTGGAATGGGTGTGTGAATGGTGTTAAAACTTGACCAACTGTTATTAAATACATGCTATGCTAATATATAGGAAACCCCAGCCTTATAGGTTTCTTTTGATTATATCCAACTTGCATCCAATTTCCACAAAGCAAAGCTCATATGGTTGGGAGTGGCTAGTACAAATCGTACTGATAAATTTTGGCACATAGGTTCTGCTGAGGAGTATAGCTCCGAGGAGTTTGATGGTTGAGGGGTTCATTCCTATGCTCAAGTTTGGTGATCTTCTCTTCAAGCTATTCTGAATGAATGCTATCTTTGATTCCACCAATGCGGTGATGTAATAATTTATGTAATTCCACACTATTTGTACTCTGATTTTATCATTGTATGGATGTGATATTCGACTAAAATTTGGGTAATATGATCTACAACGGTCTTATTACACTTCGACGCTGTGGATTTCCCTTCGCGGAAATTAGGGTCGCTTTAGTTGGTATCAGAGCCATAATTGACCATAGGATGAAACCCTTGAAATGGACGATAGAATAGGACATGGACAACCCTTCTTTCAGTTATATACCGACCCTGCATTTACTTTTATGCAAGGCTTATCTAATATTGACCTGCTAACACCTGTTCCTTAAAACATGCAGATAACAATGAACGTTGACTGGCCACCTCTAGGGCTGCTACCTTTGGACCACGCTAAGCTTACCTTCGACCTATGTGAGCTCGGGGGTTTTGCCCAGACCCTCTGTCAAGTTCTCATCACGTTAGGTGTCCCCGACGAGCTTGTTAAGGTCACCTGCACCGAGAAGCTAGCTCAAGAAGGAGGAATCGAAGGACCAGTTGTCACCTCAGTCGAGTTCCCAGCTAGCACTACCTTACCTTCTGTCCTAGCTTTCACCGAGTTGACTATAGAGGACACAGTCGAGGAGGGACTACAGGCTATCTCACACAAGGCACTTCGCAGAGTGATGAGGGACCACTACAAGCACCTGAAGACGACAGAGTTCTGTCTACTTCCCTAGGCCCTCAACCTCAGCCTTACCCCTAGTGAGCAGAGTTTCGCAACTGGCAGAGTCATCCTTGTAGAGGAGGATAGATGCCTTTGTGTCACAGCTATCCACCTACTAGAGCAGGACAAGTATGTGACCTAGCTAGAGCAAAGGAGACGTTAGGACTAGGCCCTTCGGTGGGAGTACCAGGAGTGAGACTCATAGGGAGCACAGGAGCGAGCTAGTCTACTTGAGACAGTTGCCAAGCTATAGGACGAGCTCAACCGTCGTGAGGAAGTCCACAAAGCTGAGGTCGCTGACTTATAGGACAAAGCAGCCGACCTAGGTAATAGGAACTGCTACCTCGATAGCCAGGTCTTGGAGTTGTAGAGAGAGTTGGATGACAAGAAGGCCAAGTTCAACCACAGAGGAGACAGAGAGAGATCCAAGGGGATTGATATGCTGAAGATTCAATCCCAGAACAAGCCCCTGACTCAGGAGCTAGAGGAGTTCAGGAAGAAGGCCATTTGCAACCAGGGTCACCTAATCGAGGCACTCAGGCAGACTGAGTACCTATAGGACAAGTGTGAGAGGATATGGCAGGCTTGGCAAAAGTCTGACAGGAAGCGCCTTAGGGAGATGAAGGGTATGTGGGATCAGCTACCCAAGGAGATTCATAGCAAGATGAAGCCTAGGATAGAGGAGTTTGAGTTAGCCCTGACTCACCTCAACCTAGACGCTTGCCCTACCATACCTAGAGCCAAGCCTACTGAGGAGCTCGTCGAGGCCTTGAAGTACGTGTCCTGACTTCACAAGTCAGACAAGGAGATTGAGATCAAGAACAGTCGTATCCCAGCTGCAGTGTATGAGTTAGAGTAGAATGACCCTGCGTGGTCATGAGTCATGTCAGTAGCTTCTGTCAGTTGTACCCCATGATGTATCCCTTATGAGATGTATTATGAGACATTATGCATAGTACGATTCTCGCATGTCTTCAAGTATAGCTACTAGAGACGATGCTATGTAATAAAACCCATGTAATGAATGTTTTGGATCTTATTGCATCTTATGGATCTTATTGCTTCTTTGTAATGAGTGTTGGATAGTATAAATGTTTTTCTCTAAATCATCAAAATCATGTAATCATATTGAATTATAAGCACTTATGACACAAGCACTAAATTCTCTATGATCCATGTTGCAGATGCCGAACCACCGATCTAATCGCCTAATGAATCGAGGACGTGCTCCCACCCCTGAACCAGTTGAACCCAATGGGGGATGTGGTGGCAACAACCTTGGCCGTGGCCATGACTGTGGACATGGAGGGATACCCTTCCACCTAGAGAATACTCCGCCACCTGAGGAGAACATTCCACCATCACCACCACTGAACCTGGCAGAAGTGATGGCACAACAGACCTAGCTTCTTGCAGCTCTTGTTGAAGGAGCAAACTGTCACCAGGGAGGTCTGCAGAATGATTTCCAAAGGAATCTAGAGGGATTTCTAAAGCTAAGGCCACCTACCTATGATGGCACTGACCCTGACCTGCTTGTAGCCGATGACTGGCTCAAGGAGATAGAGAAGAAGCTTGACCTCACTACTTTCACCAATGATGAGTGTGTTGGAGCAGCCGCTCACCAACTCACAAGTGCAGCACGCGCCTAGTGGGACAATTTCAGTGATTCCCATGAAGACCCTACTAATATCTCATGGGATGAGTTCACCGAAGCCTTCACTGAGTATCACATTCCCAAGGGTGTCATAGAGGCCAAAGCTGAGGAGTTCCGCAACATCAAGATGGGAAAAGATAGGGTGACTGAGTACACTACTCGCTTCACCAATCTTCTTCGCTATGCACCTTCCTATGTTGTGAACTCTAAGAAGGAGAAGCTATACTATTACCGCAAGGGACTTAACCTGCATATCAAACTGAAGTTTGGTGGTATTGAGAGTAACACGTTGCGTACTCTGGTGGATCGCTGCATCCAGATTGAGAAGGACCGTGCAGAAGCTGGAGAAGAGTATAGGGAGAGGAAGCATAAACCTGAGGAGTCTCTTCAGGGTCGTGATCACAAGAGGTTCCATAGAGATGCACCATCCAGGGAATGCTCTTGCCACAACAGGGATGACAACCCTGGATCGAGTAGAGGTAGTGGAGGCTACACCGCCAAATACTCCCGCCCTGCTCAGGATCGTTACACCCGAGACCGTTATGCTTAGGACCGCAACACTCATGACCGTTTCAACCGTCCCCGCTCAGCGAATGAATGCCCAGCATAGAACCGCTCCGCACCAGGCACTGGAAACTAGAAGGCACCTGCGCCAACCCCTATAGGCAGTATGCCTTTCACCTATTTTGCTTGTGGCCAACCAGGTCATAAAGCCGCTGAGTGCCCACAGAACTCAGCTGCTCAGAGGTCCCAGTTCAAGGGATCTGCTACTCATGGACGTCTCAACCACCTAGACACCGAGGAAGCACAGGCTGCTCCTAATGTTGTGTATGGTATGTTTTTAGTTAATGGCAATACTACATCAGTTCTATTTGACTCTAGAGCAACCTGTTCATACATATCATCCAAATTTGCATGAGAACATGACCTATCTGTAACCCCATGTGAAAAGCCTATCATCACCAGCTCACCTTTAGGAGACCTAAAGTGCACCCACATCTATAAGGGAGTGAGTCTTACCATTGAGGGTCTTATCTTTAAGGCCGATCTAACCCTATTACCTTCCACAAATCTAGATGTCATCTTAGGTATGGATTGGTTAACCCTTCACTGAGATATCATATCATGTTCACCTAGATATGTCCAAGTGACCCACCCATCAGGCCAAGTCATTAGATGTGAACCCCAGTCTAGAAAGTCCACCTCTATCTTGTGTGCCCTTAAAGCTAGTTCAGAATCATAGAGAGAGGCGAAGACAGTTCATGATGTGCCTATGGTCAGAGACTATTCTGATGTATTCCCTGAAGAATTATCGGGTATGCCACCAGACCATGATGTAGAGTTCATCATTGATCTCTTGCCGGGAATAGGACCCATTGCCAAGAGACCCTATCGCATGTTAGTTGATGAACTGGCCGAGCTGAAGAAATAGCTTGATGAGCTCATCTCAAAGGGATATATCAGACCCAATGCTTCACCCTCGGGATCCCCTATTCTATTTGTCAAGAAGAAGGATGGCTCAATGAGAATGTGCATTGATTACCAGAACTTGAACGCAGTCACCATCAAGAACAAGTACCCTCTTCCAAGAATCGATGATCTGCTTGATCAGCTTCAAGGTGCCAAGTATTTCTCCAAGATTGATCTCAGATCTGGCTATCATCAGATGAAGATTCGAGAGAGTGACATCCCGAAGATAGCTTTTGTGACTAGGTATGGGTAGTTTGAGTTCACCATGGTGTCCTTTGGACTCACGAATGCTTCTGCATACTTCATGAACATGATGAATAAGGTTTTTATGGATGGATTAGATAAGTTCGTAGTGGTATCCATTGATGACATCCTTGTCTATTCGTCCACCGCTAAAGAACATGAACATCATCTGAGAATGGTACTTAAGAAACTAGCCCAACATCAGCTCTATGCAAAGTTCAGCAAATGCGAGTTTTGGCTACAGGAAGTTGCCTTCTTAGGCCATGTACTATTAGCTGAAGGTGTCGCAGTTGACCCAGCTAAGATTGAAGCTATGAAAGAATGGGATCAACCCCGTAATATAACAGAAATTAGAAGTTTCTTAGGATTGGCTAGATATTATCGCCGATTCATCAAAAACTTCTCTAGGGTAGCCCATCCAATGACCAACCTTCTGAAGAAGACTAAGGAGTTTGAATGGACACCCGCGTGTGAACAAAGCTTCCAGGAACTGAAACAGAAGCTTACCACAACTCCTATACTAGCATTGCCTAATATCAGCAAAGATTTCATGGTCTATTGTGATGCATCCCATCAAGGACACGGTTGTGTACTAATGCAAGATGGAAAAGTGATAGCATATGCGTCTCGACAGTTGAAAGAACATGAGAATTGTTACCCAACCCATGATCTTGAGTTAGTAGCAGTTGTGCATACCTTGAAGATCTAGAGACACTACTTAATAGGCAATAAGTGTGATATCTACACTGATCACAAGAGCTTGAAGTACTTTTTCACTCAGGAAGATCTAAATATGAGGCAATGCCAATGGCTAGAATTGATCAAGGATTATGACCTAGAAATTCACTATCATCCGGGAAAAGCTAATATAGTCGCAGATGCTCTCTGTCGCAAGAGTTACTATCACACTTTGATCACTGAATCTATATCACCTAAGCTCAAGGAAGAGATTGAAGACTTCCAGCTTGAGATACTACCGCATGACTTGTTGAATGAGCTCTGCATATAGTATGATCTCACGGATCGCATCCGCCAAGCTCAAAAAAATTGTGAGGAGATTGAATATCTCCATGGTCTGATGAAACTAGGCTACAAGACCAACCACCATGAAGATGAACAAGGGACTATCTGGTTCAAGGACAGAATTTGTGTACCTTTTGATCCAGCCCTATGAGAGGAAATTCTGTTAGAAACTCATGATTCTAAGTACTATATTCACCCTAGAGGTTCAAAGATGTATCAAGACTTGAAGAAACACTTTTGGTGGAAAGGCATGAAGACAGACATTGTAGGACATGTGGCCCGATGTGACACCTGTAATAGAGTCAAGGCTGAACATCAAAGGCCTGTAGGTGTACTGAATTATGGCACTGATTAGGAGAAATGCTTACCCTATGCAGAGTTCTCTTACAACAACAGCTACCAAGCCAGTATCAAGATGTCGCTGTTTGAAGCTTTGTATGGCAGACCTTGTAAGACACCTTTGATGTGGTCTCAACCGGGTGAAAGATTGTTCTTTGATTCCGCTAAGATTGAAGATGCAGAAGGAGTTGCTCAAGTAAAGGAGAACTTGAGAATTGCTCAAAGTCGATACAAGAGTTATGCTGACAAAAGGAGAAGAGAACTTAAGTTCAATGTGGGAGACTTCGTCTATCTCAAAGTATCCCCGCTACGTGGAACTATCAGATTCCATGTGAAAGGAAAGCTTGCCCCTAGATTTGTCGGCCCATACAAGATTTGCAAGAGGATTGGAAAGCTCGCATACAAACTTGAGCTACCTAAGGAATTGGCGAGTGTACATCCTGTATTCCATGTCTGACAGCTACACAAGTGTATGAGAGTTCCCAATGAAGTAGTTCCAACTGATACACTTGACATTCAAGATACACTTGAGTATAAAGAACATCCTATCAGAATTCTGGGCAGAGATACCAAGGAGACCCAAAGCAAGACTATTCCTATGTGCAAGATCCAATGGAGTAATCACACTGAGAGAGAAGCAACATAGGAGAAAGAGTCTGACCTCTGGCTACAATATCCTTACCTGTTCGAAGAGTACGTTACGCATTAATCTCGGGGACGAGATTCTGTTAAGGGGGTAGGACTGTAACAACCCAAAAATCCACACACTAAAAATACCAACTACAAAATTTTTCTTAAAACTCAACCTAAGAGATGCATTAGGTCTAACCTCAACCCAAGTCAACACATAAGCATGGCATATCATGTATAGAAACCCAACCTAAGAGATGCATTAGGTCTAACCTCAACCCAAGTCAACACATAAGCATGACATATCATTTGTTAATTGTGTTTATTTAAATGATAACGAATAAAGTATTGCATACATTGTTAAATCAAATTATGATCTGGAATTCTATTTGCTTTATATTATGCTTATCAACTCCTTTGAAGTAATAAACCATGAAGCAACTAATTAATCAAAGCAAGGAATAAAAGATTAAAAAGAGAATTAATTCTATTTTTGTATAATAAAACTACACCTATTTTTGGTTATACAAAATAGCTAAATAAAATTTCCTAAAACTCCAATAAATTAGGTGCACCAATTTGGAATTTAGATTCTAGAACCAAATTCGAATTCAAACAAAAGAGAAGAAATGAAAAACAAAATAGAAAAAGAAGAGAAAGGATGTAGGCCTCGCAAGCCGCCTCGGCCTGCTCGGCCCGCGCCAGCCAGCCAGCCCAACCGGCCTGCCAACCCATTTCCGTCTTCCTAGTGCGCACGCGGCCCATGAGCCGGCCTAGCGCGTCGCCCACGCCCACACACCCGTCTGCCTCGCTCGCAGCCACTGCCGCTGGACCCCGCATGTCAGCCACCCTCGTCTACAGTGTCATCTTCCTCACCCATGCCTCAACCACCTATGCGACCGATGCCCGACAGTGGTGGCAGGGGCGGGCTAGGGGGTCACGCCTAGGGCATGACCCTGTCCCCCTTGCACCGCGCCCATGCAACCTCGCACCACTGTCTGATGCGGTGCACATGCCTCCACCGCACAATGCCAGCCGCCATGGGAGGCATGGTGCTCGGCTATAAAGCCAGCCCGCACGCCACTCACACCCGGTGCCTTAGCCTCTCCCTCAGCCTCTGTCGCCGCTTGGTGGCCCAGCAGCCGCCCTGCACCGAGAGTAGAGGGCCGAGAAGGAGATCGTGAGAGGAGGATCGGAGCCCCACGCACTGTTGAAAGTCACCGGAGCCAAGGGTGACGCCGTCGTCATCATCATGGTCATGGGTCAGCACTACACGGCTTCTGGAGCTATACGGCCACAACTCGTCACTGCACTGCCATCCCCTCTTCCACAACACCTATGGTGAGCCCCCGGTTCATCCCCTGCTCGCCACTGGACCTTGCTACTCTGGCCATGGTGCTCCATACCATGAGCGCGTAGGCCAAGGCCATCCCTGATCTCAAGGCACACAAGCACAGCACACTCACATGAACACCGGCCTGACCACCTCCGAGCCCTTGGACGCTATAGACCCTCCAAGCCCCACGGATGCCAAAGCAGAGCACTCGCTCGCCGTGCTTGCAATGCCACCATCATGGCATGGCCACTGCTGGCGCCCCAGACCACCTCTGAGCACCCAACCACCTCTGAGCACCAGACCACCTCCGAGCACCCGACCACCTCTGAGAACTAGACCACCTCCGAGCACCCGACCACCTCCGAGCACCAGACCACCTCCGAGCACCCGACCACCTCCGAGCACCAGACCACTAGCCAGAGCTGCCGACCACCATGGCCAGTACCGCTGGGAGTGCCTGGCGTCTCCTTGACTCACCTGTCCTGTTTGCCGAAGCCACGGGTAACTCACGCGTATGCTGTGACCACCCCACTGTGATGCCCCTCCAAGGCCATAGCCCCCACACCGACGCCGCTGATGTGATCGGAAGGCCGCTGCCGTGGCCAAAGCCACCGGAGGCCCTGGAGGACCCCTCGACCTACCCAACATGCCCGCTGGAGCATTGTGATGCCCACGCGTACCACAGAACCGGCCAATGCCGCTACACCCACACCATTCCCGCACGCCGGTTGTGCTCGAGCCACCATTCGCCATGACCAGTGACTTAGGAAGCACCATCTGTCACCCTGACCCCACTGTTGCAGTCGTCATGGCGTGGGGAGGCTTTTCCCCACCTCAATTGGATGCCTGAGCCGTTGCGGGAGCTCACCAGTGAGCACATCACCGGCGGGAGTGCGCCGTGGAAGAAACAGAGGAGAAGGGGCGAGTTGAGCAGCGTAGCCTTGCACCCGGTGCACATGAGCCAAGCTAAAGGGAAGTGACGATGGACTCAATCCACCATGGACCCTGCCTTAGGTCCATGGACCATGAACTTGGGTCCACCGTGAGCCACGCTCACGCCCATAGCTAGGAAACAAAGCCCAGTAAGAGCCCAACTACGCCACAGCATGCCATGTGTCCAGGTCAGCCCGGCCCAGACCGACCCAAATCTAGCCCTGTCCAGGCCCAGTTTGGACCCGGCCCATGTTGATTGTTGACTGGTCAACATTGATCGTTGACCTGGCCCACACAGCCAGGGTGACGTCATGCTGACGTCACGATGACATCAGCTACTGATGTCAGTAGCCAGGCCCCACATGTCAGTGGCCCTAACCGATTGACCATAGACCGTTGACCATTGACTCGCCGTTAACTGATGTTGACTTTGACCGGACCCACATGTCAGTGACCCAAGAGTCCCTAGGCCCACTTATTAGAACTGACGACGTTGCTGACGTCATGCTGACGCATCTGGGCCCCACCTATCAGTACCAGAACTAGGATGATGACATCATGCTGATGTCATCATGCCACATGGACCAGCCACTGCGTGACACGTGTCAGCCCAGGATTAATTCAACCTTTTTCCATTTTTAGAAATGATTTAAACTTTGGAAATTCATATGACCTCAGAAAAATATGAAACCAGGACCAAAATTAATCTAAAATCAAGCTCCACGCAATGAACCCATGTTTGAGTGCATTTGGCTCTTTTTGAATTTTTATTGCTTCTTTGTGCTACTCTATAGACGTCGCTAACGCGACCATAATGCAATCGTTTGTAGACTCGGAGGAGAACTAGATAGACAAGGATCATGAGTACCGTGAGGAGAATGGAGATGACTACACTGAAGGTGCCACATCCCACCCAATCTCGTAGCACCTATTACGCATGGCTAAAATAGAAATGCTAGTGCTTTACTTTATCGTTGTGATCACACTATGGTAGGACTTGCATGGTAGTATGCTTTCTTGATGGCCTTTACCTTGACGCAACCTTATCCCTGCTCACCCTACTGATAGGATAGTCACATGCTTGCTATTATATTTCATTGCTTATTACTTCTACTATGCTTGCACTACATTGATGCGTGGTGAAAACTGGTGTCATCTGGACCATGGGGAGAGTGTTGTGTGTGTGACTTGAGTGCGTGGAGGGTGAGGGTTGTGTCGACCAAGTTGGAGTATACGACGAGCTTGGGGCAAGTCTTGCCAAGGGGTGCTACCTAGGCCCCCCCTTGGAATGGATACCTGTGGAGGGTAAATGGTATATGAGGTGGTCTAGGGTGTGAACCTGTGATGGGAGGAGCCCAAGATGGAGGTGCTGTGGTGGCATGGTAAATGAAAACCCTAATGGAGACATTCTGGCTTAGTCAATCCTAAGGACTTACTAGTACTTAGATTCACCGGGAAGCCTTATGTACCACTCGCCCTATATGGTGCAGGACGGTCGGACTACTTGGTAGGATATTGCCACTACTGCTAGGTTGATAGCGAACAGTGTAAGGAGGTATGGGGTGCGGAGGATTTCCCCCACACCCTTCTGAGACTTCATGGAGACCTTGTGGACCCAGCTCATGACTCACAGTTTCAGCCGCCCTAGACTAGACTTGGGGTGTATGAGGGCTGAATGGTAGAGTGGCATTATCCTAGGCTAGCAAGCGGTCGGAATCAGCCCAGTTGACGATGGTCAGCGAGGAAGGTGGATCTTGTGGTTATGTAAAACCTCTGCAGAGTGTATGGTTGATCGATCGATACATGTGCTGACTTGTCGGCTATGGACCTTTCATGGGTTTTGCTTAAACTAGATAGTGAGATGAGTCCTTCTCTTCTTCCCCTATGAGAGAGTGTTGATCGTAGCCAGGGGCTATGGGCCTTGAGACAGTGCCGAGAGGGAGTTAGCCTATCGACTGAGCGATGGTATGGTTATGGTATGGAGATGGTGGTATATCAATCCCAGGATCGAAACCTGGCTCTGGAATGGGAATGGGGTGGAATGGGTGTGTGAATGGTGTTAAAACTTGACCAACTGTTATTAAATACATGCTATGCTAATACATAGGAAACCTCGGCCTTATAGGTTTCTTTTGATTATATCCAACTTGCATCCAATTTCCACAAAGCAAAGCTCATAGGGTTGGGAGTGGCCAGTATAAATCGTACTCATAAATTTTGGCACACAGGTTCTATTGAGGAGTATAGCTCTGAGGAGTTTGACGGTTGAGGGGTTCGTTCCTACGCTCAAGTTTGGTGATCTTCTCTTCAAGCTGTTCTGAATGAATGCTACCTTTGATTCCGCCAATGTGGTGATGTAATAATTTATGTAATTCCACACTATTTGTACTCTGATTTTATCATTGTATGGATGTGATATTCGACTGGAATTTGGGTAATATGATCTACAATGGTCTTATTACACTTCGATGCTATGGATTTCCCTTCGCGGAAATCAGGGTTGCTTTAGAGGAGGTAGAGGTGGACGTGGCACAGTTGTGGGCGAGGTGGAGATGGTGACGGTGCGGTGGCGTGGGTGCTAGGCGGCGGTGGAGCTGCGCTGTGCCTAGCGGCATTGCTTTGGTTCCATGGCGAGAGTAGGGGAGTGCACTGGAGAGTGAGAGAGCGGGCGGGAGTGAGTGGAAGGAGGCGCGGGGTGGTGCAAATAATGGGCGCTAGCTCATGGCATTGATGGCTAGGCGTCGGCCAATGGTGGCCACATGGTGGCCAAGCTCTGTTGCCGGTCGACCATGGCAGCGCGCGGTGCGGCGTTCTTCAGAGCGTGAACCCAAGCCTGACGACGCAATTTCAAGCCAATAAATTTCTTAATCAGTAGCTTGTTAGTGCAAACAACCTAAATAGAATTTGTAGACCTATGTACCAGCTACAAATCTCCTTTAGAAATCCATAACTAATCCTCAATGGTTAGAGAGAAAAATAGCCTAAAGTTGAGCTCATCACACTGTCAGTCGAAAATGACTAAGCAAAAATTTGAAGTGTTGAAAAGAGTGAAAAGCTAATTTTTGTGAGTCTATTTCAAGCATGTTAGGAGCTAAACTAGTCTATGATCCAAACATAAAAGTTGTTCCCCTTATCAAATACTGCAACTTTTCTTTAGTGACCACATCCATGCAAGGTCTCTATGACATAGTTCAAACTAGGTCAAACCTACTACATTCAAATGATGGTATACACTTAAACTATGACCTAGTGACCAAATTAGCCCTAGCCATGAATACCAAAGTTGTTCATAATGACATTCTAAACATGTTTAAGCTATTCCTAAGGTCACACAATCATTTCATACATTGGTTACCCATAAAGCTTTCTAGGTCAACATACATAGCATCACTTAAGGACTTGATCATGCAAAGTGACCTTCATGAACAATGTTCCATTAGTCATCCTAAGTGTAGCTAAGATGTTTTAGTGACTCACATCAACCATTTACATGTATTCACTCATGATCATATGCATAGATACAAGGAAACATAAAATAACACCATGTTTCATATGTATCAATCACATGTTTCAATTGTAAAAGCTTAATTATGAATGCTTGATGCTCATGCTCATGCAAAGCAAGTCAAATTATGCAAGCTTAACACCTAGGGTGTTACAGCCCCTCCACCTTATAAAAATCTCATCCCAAGATTTGCAAGACCTACCACTCTTGGAAAAAGGCGGGATAAACTTCTCATAAATAATCCTCTCGTTCCTACGTGGCATCTTGTTCACTGTGACCTTCATGAACAATGTTCCATTAGTCATCCTAAGTGTAGCTAAGATGTTTTAGTGACTCACATCAACCATTTACATGTATTCACTCATGATCATATGCATAGATACAAGGAAACATAAAATAACACCATGTTTCATATGTATCAATCACATGTTTCAATTGTAAAAGCTTAATTATGAATGCTTGATGCTCATGCTCATGCAAAGCAAGTCAAATTATGCAAGCTTAACACCTAGGGTGTTACAGCCCCTCCACCTTATAAAAATCTCGTCCCAAGATTTGCAAGACCTACCACTCTTGGAAAAAGGCGGGATAAACTTCTCATAAATAATCCTCTTGTTCCCACGTGGCATCTTGTTCACTGTGATTGTTCCACACCACCTTATAGAACTTAATGATCTTACTTGATGTTAATCTTTCCATCTCTTCTAACACTCGGATTGGCTTTTTTTCATAGGTCAAATCCAATTGAAGCTTTATGTTGGTGGGTGCAATAGCTTCTTCAGGTACACGAAGACATTTCTTCAACTGAGAAACATGGAAGACATCAAATATTGCACTCATCTCTGGTGGAAGTTGTAACTTATAAGCGACATTCCCTTTATGTTCTATAATCTTGTATGGCCCTACATATCTAGGCGCAAGCTTCCTTTTCACTCCAAATCTCTTCACCCCTTTCATGGGTGATACCTTCAAGTACACATAGTCTCCCACTTCAAACGTCAGTGGTCTTCTTTTATCAGCATAACTCTTTTGTCTTGATTGAGCTGCCTTCATATGTTGTTGGATAATATGCACTTGCTCTTCAGCTTCAGTGACAAAGTCAATACCATAGTATCTCCTTTCATCGGGCTCAATCTAATTCAACGGAGTTCTACATTTTCTACCGTACAAGGCTTCAAAAGGAGCCATCTTGATGCTTGCTTGATAACTGTTATTATAGGAGAACTCAACTAAAGGTAACCATTTCTCCCATGAACCCTTGGAAGATATAACATAAGCTCTCAACAAATCTTCTAAGATCTAGTTTACTCGTTTAGTTTGTCTTGAAGTTTTTGTATGGTATGCCAAACTTCTGATCAATTTAGTCCCCAAAGCCTGGTGTAAGTGTTCCCAGAAATGAGCTATGAACTATGGTCCTCGGTCTGAGATTATGGTCCTAGGTACCCCATGTAGCCTCACAATCTGAGAAACATACAACTCAGCATATTTCCCAACTATATACCTTGTGTTCACTGGTATAAAATGTGCGAACTTGGTGAGATGATCTACAATGACCCATATGGAATCATGACCTTGCTGTGTCAATGGAAGGCCTATGATAAAGTCCATACTAATTTCTTCCCATTTCCAACCTAGAATAGACAATGGTTGAAGTAATTTGGTAGATTTCATATGAATAACTTTTACTCTACTATAGTTATCGCACCTGACGACATAGGCTGCGATCTCTTTCTTCATCTCAGTCCACCAAAAACAGGTTTTCAAATCTTGATACATCTTACTACTACCTGGATGGATAGACAATTTGGACAAATGAGCTTCATCAAAAATTTGATTTCTAAGCTCATAGTCTTTCGGTACCACAAGTCAGTCCTCAAACCATAGCACACCCCTTTTATCTAATCTAAAATGCTTGGTCTCTTGCTCTTGCATCTTTCTCTTGATGTGAATTATACCTACATCTGTCTACTGTAGCTCTATGATTTTGCTCTCAAGTGAACAACCGATAGTGATATTGTGCAGTACAATAGGATGTAACAAATTAAATCCATCTTCCAACAATGCTTCCACAGTGTTGCAATAAGACTTCCAACTAAGTGCATCGGCTACAACATTGGCTTTCCCTGGATGGTAGTGCACTTCCAAATTGTAGTCCTTAATTAGCTCTAGCCATCTTCGCTGTCTCATGTTCAGCTCTGGTTGGGTAAAGATATACTTGAGACTTTTGTGTTCAGTATATATATGACATACATTGCCCAACAAATAATGTCTCCATTTCTTTAATGCATGAACAACTGCTACAAGTTCTAAATCATGTGTGGGGTAGTTGACTTCATGTTTTCTCAACTGTCGAGAAGCATATGCAATAACTCTTCCTTCTTGCATGAGCACACACCCCAAACCTATACCTAATGCATCACAAAATACATCGAAAGGCTTTTCAATGTCGGGTTGTGCTAAAACAGGAGCTGTAGTTAACAGAGTCCTAAGGGTGTGAAAAGCTGCTTCACATTCTGGTGTCCAATTGTACTTCTCATCTTTCTGAAGTAGCCTAGTCATGGGATTAGCTATTTTGGAGAAATCTAGAATGAAATGATGATAATACCCTGCTAACCCTAGAAAACTCCAAACTTCATGAACCAAAGTTGGGGCCTTCCAATCCATGACCTCTTGTACTTTTGATGGGTCTACCGATATTCCATCTCTTGATAAGATGTGACCTAAGAAATATACTTTGCTCAACCAAAATTCACACTTGCTAAACTTTGCATATAACTTATGCTCCCTCAATCTGGATAGAATAATCCTCAGATGCTCTGCATGATCTACCTCATTCTCCGAATAAATCAATATATCATCAATAAACACGACCACAAACTTGTCGAGCTTAGGCATGAATACCAAATTCATCAGGTACATGAAGTAGGTAGGAGCATTAGTTAGTCCAAAAGACATAACCAAATACTCATACAAGCCGTACCTGGTGGAGAAAGTAGTTTTAGGTATATCCTCTGGCCTGATCTTTATCTAATGATAGCCTGATCGCAAGTCAATCTTGGAGAATACCTTTGCCTTTGCCAACTGATCGAACAAGATGTCGATGCAAGGCAATGGGTACTTGTTTTTAATGGTCACAGCATTAAGTGGCCTATAATCCACACACATTCTCAAGGACTTATCCTTCTTTTTCACAAACAATGCTAGACAGCCCCATGGAGATGAACTAGGTTGAATGAGACCTTTGTCCAACAGATCCTATAACTGAATCTTAAGTTTTGCTAACTCATTTGGTGGCATCCTATAAGGCCTTCTTGAGATAGGTGCCATACCTGGCACTAACTCAATCTTAAATTCTACATCCCTATCAGGTGATAAACCTAGTAACTCCTCTAGGAATACATCAGGAAACTCGTAAACCACTAGAATATCGCAAAGGGTAGTGGTTTGGATAGCACAAGCCAAATGTTGGAGTTCAAAAATTTGGGAAAGTGGTACTAGAAAAGCATTACCCCCTTTGGTTCTCTCAACATAATAGTATGAGTGCTAGTGTCCATGAGAACACCATGATCCTTCATCCAATTCATGCCTAAGATTACACTTATTGACAACCCGGGTAATACTATCAAATCCATTGTATACTCCCTCTCTTTTATAGAGATGAACACATTTCTGACTATCTTATTTGTAGAAATAGTAGCCCCAGCTGAACTTATATTATAACCACCCTTGCTTACTTTAATTATTTTCTAATCATGTCTAGATGCAAATGCTTGGCTCATAAATGAATGAGAAGCTCCTGAATCAAATAAAATAATAGCGGGATGCTTGTTGACAAGAAACATACTAGCCATGACAACTTCTCTTGTGGGCACTTCCTTAACAGCAGTATAGTGCACGTATCCTAGATGTGCCCTTGAGTTTGCCTGCCTCTGATTATTCTGATTCTGATTGCTGTTCTTTTTAGGGTGGGGACATTCCTTGGCCTAATGAACCACTTGATTGCAGTTGTAGCAGGGTTGATTACTCCTAGGTCCTATGGAGCTTCCCTAACTGCCATTCCCTTTGGGTAAGGCAATAGTGAATGCCTTATGAAACACTTTTTGAGGCCTACCGTTCTAAGCCTTTGGGGGTGGAGGCCTGAACTTAGGTGCAGGTGGGTGGAACTATGGCCTAGCTATGATAGGAGCTCTGGACTATGAAGATCCGGAGGCACCTGCCTTAATTGCCCTCTTGCGACCCTTAGTTGTCGCATGCATGTTGTTATGGTTTTCCTAAGTTAAAGCATCACTAATAAACTCATTATAGGTGGTGCACTTGGAATTGGCCATAGTCTTCATTAGTTTCGTGCTCAGACCCCGCTTGAAGCTCTCTATCTTCTTCTCTTTGGTATCAACAAAACCTAGGGCATACCTGGATAGGTTGTTGAAAGCATGCATGTATTCTGTAAGGGTCTTTGTCCCTTGTGTGAGCCTCATAAATTCAGCCGCCTTCATGCGCATTAGGCCTGGGGGAATGTGATGTCCCCAAAAGGCCAACTTGAACTGCTCCCATGTTACATGCGCATTAGTAGATAGAGAGGACAAGAAATGTGTCCACCAAATCACTATCGGTCCCTGCAACTGATGGGACGCATACTTAGCCTTCTGGTGCTCGGTGACTCTTAGCAGATGAAACTTCTACTCAATGGTGTTGAGCCACTTGTCCGCCTGTAGTGGTTCCTCAGCCACCTTGAAGATAGGAGGCTTTGTATCCAAAAATTCCTTGAAGGTACTGCCTAGTTAGGCTCAGGCCCTTACTGTTGTGGGTGGGCACGAGCTGTGTTCTGCACAATGAGGCATAGAGCTTCCTCCATTGTCCTTTGGCTTCCCAAGAATTGGACAAAGAACTCCTGAGCAAACGGCGGTGGTGGTGGCAGTAAGTCACCGTCGTTGCCATCATGGCTGCTGCTAGCTCTTGCACGAGTGTGAGTCATCTACAAAGTTGCAACAATAAGTGATTATTGGATGATGTTGGAGATTGTAGATGAATTATATAATCATGCCAAACTAAAATTACTAGAGAGAATCTCAAATTCATACAATAAAAACAGAGGCATAATAATTCATTCTCGCAACATGACACCACCAATTTGATCACTTATTGGACTCATAGCACGTTAACATTCAAATCATAATTACCGATAAATGAACTGGAATTGCATTAGCGTTCAACCAAACATGCGATAACATGCAAATACCAATATTACATGATAGTCCAATCACCAACATCAAACTCAACTATAGATCCATTACATAACTAGCAATGATACATCAACCATTTCTACTAAGTACTAAGCGATCTAATCCTCATCATGATCACTATCGAGGTCAGAGATAGGATCATCTCCCTCCGTTGGCTCCGCTTCTTCCTCATCCTCATCTTCATCTTCCTCCATATTAGGACCATCTTCTTCCCCATCAAGGATTGGGTTTAGCTGATTGTTCAAATAATGCACCTCATGCTAAAGGTCCATCACTCGACACTGAGCCTGTGCAAGCTGCTGACGCAAGTCCCTTTTAGCATGGTCCTACGCATTACTTATGGCATGGTGCCTATCTCATTCTATCCTTACTACAACAGCAAGGTTGTTTGCTACGTCTCACTGGCGTATAGCTATGGACACCTCGGCACGGGCGGCCTCCAACTGCTGCCGTAGTCCTACAAGCAATGCTTGATCATCAGCTCTTGCTTCTTGGGCTGCTGCTCTCTATTGATCCACTTGCTCCATTTGGGTATGGAGATTGCCCAAGGCTACATAGGCTTGGTCAGATTCCCTTCAGGCTTTACTTGCTGCTTTCTTATGCTTGCGTACACACTTCTTGAGCTTATGTTGTGTAGCTTCAGCTCTCACGAGCTTGTCCATGCAAGTGGTATATGATTCCTGCCAGAAATTTTTGGTGTCCTGGCATGTACAGAACATCTTTATCACCGCAAACATGGCACTCATGGTGGGACTAGTGCTATTGGCCCACTCATCCCGGTCTCAAATCAATGCATTGTGGTTGCGTTGTTCCCATATTGCTATGGACGGATCCACCCAAGGAAACATACCCGCGGCACTGCCGGTAAGTGCATCCCCATGCTGCTGATAGATTTGAATTAGTACCTCGAAGGCCACTACTTGGGTAGCCTCTCAAGGAGTTTTCCCTTCAGATTCCGCCTTCCACTCCTGCTAGAAGGGTGCCTGTGTGTGGGCTGGTATAGTTAGCCACACCTCGTACCATGGCTGTCCCTCCAAGTACTCTTCATTCCAATGATAAAGGGGCGGTTCATGGTACCCCGCAAAGTGCAAAACTCTCCACAGTAGAGTAGGAGTTCCGAAAACCATCAAGAAATTCTCACATCCAACTGGTGCTGCCATCTGTACCATCAACATGCACAACTTTTGTGAGACAAGGCCATAATGGATAAGAGTTACATAACCGAGTAAGAAGTATATAAGGGGAGGAACAATGCAAGTATTGATTAATTATTATCATGATGCATGCACGTTCCGTACATCCTCACAAACTTAGAAAAAATTATTTCTAACGATATACACGGTGGCATACATACGTTCTCTCATATATAGCAAAGCTAGTCGAGCTACACATTTTGTTGTTAGTGTACCTGCATAAGAGTTTCATTTCAGCCCAATCCTATAATTAAATATGCAGAATGTAAATCTAAATACTTCCATATATGTATACCCATACATATACTTCTATATCAAAGCTACCTGATAACACTTTATACCCACAATTAAATACGCACCACATACACATGCAAGCATGCATACATAGTCGTACCAAATCTAACTCTCCCCGACCGCACGCTCACATCTTGCGGCCATGCCACTCATCAACTTACCTTTTTACCTTGGCGTAGAGGCATTTGATCCATACATTACCATTCAAGTGAATGGCATCCATACAATAGCACGTTGTATGGACGACGAAATTAAAAACCCCCAAGTTAGTACTTAAATAGCCACCTAATAGTCCATAATTTGGGCATAAGGAAAGTGATCACTGGCACACTTTAGATTTCAACTACCTATTTATATAGCTATTAGTTGCTTGAAAAGGGTTTTGGAAAATAAAAACCTTTGTTTTAAATGCACATGTGACAATTAACGTTGAATCTTGCTTTGATGCCAGCTATCGCAGAACCGACCAATTTATAAGAGCACAAGTACAATGGCAGCCCGCAAGTAGTCGCACTATCATACTTGAGCCCATATAAACCCAGTAGTCTGTCGAGTACTATGACGGGTCTCGATAAATGATCCACAAACAACCAAGATCGTACATGATTCAACATACATGTCACATATTACATAAAGTTCGCAGATACATTTCCATCATCGGAGTATGAAATAAAGTTATTACAAACCAAGTTTGATAGATAATAGTGGAAGCAAATTAAGTTTGAAAGTAGCATTTGCCAACATAGTTTAATACAGTGCCAACATACGATCACAGTCCACAAAAGCATGTAGAGGGATTAATAAAGAAGCCTGCCCAAGGCTTACTCCTCATCTACAGCATGATAGAAGCTACTCTTGCAATAACCATGATAAACTATGCCATCTACAACAATGGGAAATAAAACCCTAAGTATGAGAAGGTACTCAGCTAGACTTACCGGTCATAAACCAGAAACAAATTGACTCCAAGGATTATGCAAGGCTGTATAAGTGGAGGTAGCTTGACAACATTTTGCACAAAAAGCGATTACCTCAGTTATACAATTATAATTCCGTTATCAAGTTAATTATGACTATCCATCTCTAAATTAGCAACTACCGTGTGCCAAACATGTGGTAAATCATTTTCAGAGCATACAATAGTAACCATAGCAGGTATTGTAATTCCATGTTTATCCAAACCATCATAATTCATAATACAATTACTACGAGGTTGGAGCTAGCCAAGTTTCTCACTATCCGGGAGAGATGACGATTCGAATCGATTTCAACTAGCTAGGAATTTATTCCTAACACAAACCTAGGTCTACCAGTCATGGTAGCCTTAGGTCACCTTTGGTACAGCTCAAGTACATATTTCGCGGGTTCGCCCAGCGCCGCACAGTCAGGGATAACCAAATGCTAGGATGTTCAGGCCTAGCTTGCCCTTGGGCTCAGTCTAGCTCCCTGCACATCCTTACTACCATCCAGAGTGCGCACTCTTATAGAGCGGGGCCCGGCCTGAGTTGAGCTACTTGGCTTCATGGTCGGAACGAGTTATCCGGCTAGCTAAGTGATAGGCATGCATTCAATCTTGTAAAAAGGTCCAATAACGGTACGGTCCTTAATTGGCACAGACAAAGTCACATGAGTCAACCTACCATAGGCTCCACCCGGCCTCAATTTACATTACCCCATGGTTCTTTTCCACGATAGCAAATATAGCCAACCGTGCTTCGGTATCCACCTATATCTCGTAGGTGACAGGAAATCACCCGACTTCTACCGGTCTAAGCATCGCTAAGCATATATTCGATCCTAGACCTACATAGGGTTAAAGGTGTATTTTTGTACAAGGAAATCATATGCATCAAGTGGTTCCAATCAACTCTTATAACCTAATGCATCAATCATAAAGGACTCGAGTAATTTTTTTTGTAAAATACTGGGAGACTTAGAATGCTCCGGGGCTTGCCTTTCAGAAAGGAAGTGGGGCGGTGGTCAAGGCACTCAGGAAGCACTTCTGGGGTCTGCTCCTCTTCTTCAAGAGCCATGGCTTGAGGAATCTCCTGCAAGTCCCCTTCCTCTCCTTCGTTGAATTCTAGCAACGTTATCTCCTCTATCGATCCTATATGCATGGATATGATATAAGATATTGCGAATGCATACATGCTAACAAGTATAGTATGATGATACATGATGAATGCATTCTTGTAAGTATTCTTAACAGCATGGTATTAAAGTAATAACAATTGCATCACATTTTACTGAGTAGGTGCATATCTCTTCTTGATTACCTAATCAAGCACTTCAACAATTCATTTACTACACCACAAAATAGCAGCTACTTGTTTTACTCATAACTAAAGTTCTACTTATCCAAATGCTGTGATCTTGGACTTTCTAGAAAGATTATAAAATTGTATAGAACTCTTATTTAATCACCAAAAGCTAATTTGCAATCTATCTTAACCAAAATAGGCAATTAATCCAGTGCTGTCCAGAAATTCTAGAGAGCAAGCATTTCGGAATACTAACTTTAAACAGCTATAACTCCTAAACCCTTTGTCCTATAGTCCTGAAATTTTGACACAAGATATATGAAGAAGTCACCTACAACTTTGTTATTATCCATTTTTACAGCAAATATCATTTTTACTATGCAACATACCAAACCATAGAATCTATCCGAAAACCCTTCTTACCCGAATTATAAAGCAACGATATTTCTATTGCATATGGACATTCCAAATTTGACCTCACCAATCATACCAACAGTACAAGGACATCAAATACACTCAATAAAACATAATGGCCATGCCCAAACTATTTATTTAAATGCCTTTATCAATTTACTAAGCTACTTAGGTTAAATAATAAACATATACAAATGTGCATCATAAATTCTTAGAAATTTACAGTGGCTTACTAGTGCTACCAATAGACTACTGTAAAAGTTTCATACCATTTTACCAAGTATAACATTCTTTGCAAAAATGACAAGCTAGCAAGGGTTAATTTAATGAAAATAAAAAACCTATAGAAAAGTGTCAAGCAACAGAATATATATTTTTCCTAGCTTCACATTAGTGCCATACTATTAGACAAAAATTTTCATAGCAATATTTTACATATTTTTATCCCTAGAAATTTCCTTAGAAAATGCCATTTATTAATAAATAAATAGAAAGACCATTTTTAAATCAAGTCTACAGCAAAATTATCATTTTTCCTAGCTAGAGCATGTTAATACAAAACCCACAAAATTGGAATCACATTTTTATCATTTTTCTAGCTCAAGATATCTAATTTACAAAATGGTAACCATATAAAAGGCACTCAATTAACTATATTTAAATCACCATGTAAAATACCAGAAAATGCACATTTCATATTTTTATAAAAAACTACACTTCCTAAGGAACACTACCAAATTTGGTTCACAAGATTTGGAGCTCTAGAACTCCACTTATCATTTTTCAAAGTTTGCATCAAAACTAAAATTGAATGAACTAGCTTTCATGACTGAGCCGCTGATAGTCAGGACCCACGCATCAGACGGGCCCGCGTGTCAGCGAGGGCAAAAACAGAGGAGCGTGCAGGATGGAGCTATCTCGTCGATGGTGACCTCTCTGACGATGGCACCTGGACTACCGTGACCCCCTCAACCTTGCGCACACACCAAGGTATCTAGGTGGACGGATTATCGACGCGAAGGACGACGGCGGCAGCCATGGCGGCGCGGTGGTGCGGGTCGACAGCGCTACACCGACAGTGGCCATGAAAGCTCAGTCTAGGGTTATGCCGAGCATCTACACATGACAGCGAATCCAACGCACCCACTAACATGGCTAGAGGCGGTCGGAGATGTCCCAGCCACAGCGATGTGGCACGGCAGCTAAACTCCGGCGATGCCGTGCGTGGTGCTGAGGCCTTATCGGCGCGGCTAGCGAGCAATGCAGGCGCGGTATGACGGTAGGAGTACGGTGAAGCTTCTACAATGGCGAAGGAACAACACGAGCGAGCTTGGTGCTAGCAATGGTGATAGTGGCACTCACAGAGCTATTGTGGCTGCTGCGGATGACGAAGAGGAGGCAGGGAAAATGAAATGCGAGCGCAGGGATGGAGCGAGCGAGTGCTGGGGATGATGAAGGCATGCCCTGGCTCAATGTGGCCTGGCTGCTCAAACCAGCGGTGACGCACGACCTGATCGCCTCCACGTGGTAGCCAGCTTCTGTGGCTAGTCAGATACCGAAGGCCATTTCAATTTAGTCATCAGCGTTTCGACAGACCGACTGACAGCACAATTAGACAATGTTCAAACTCCTAATCCAAGGCATATTAGCGAAAACTTATTAAACCAAAGTCATAGACCTATATACCATCTTCAACTTCTATTAAATGATTAAGGCCTAATTCACAAAGAATGAGGAGTAAAATCATCACCAATGTCGAGCCATTACACTGTAAACTGGTTTTGGACTTCGAAAAATTCTAAGTGCTGCAAAACAATGAACTATTGATTTTTGTGAGCTCAAAAAGACCAAGCTATGCACAGAATTAGCTCATGACCCAAAAATAAAAGTTGTTGCTCTACTCAAATACTACAACTTTGCTTAAAGGTTCACTGCCATGCAAAGACTCTATGATATAGTTCAAACTAGGTCAAACATGGTACTTTAAAATGATGGCATACACCATATCAATGACTTAGAGACCAAACTAGACTTATTTATGAATACCAAAGTTGTTCCTTATGCTATTCTAAACATGTTTAAAGCATTCCCAAGGTTCCACACACACTTCATACATTGGTTACATGTAAACCCTAACTTAAGTAAGGTAATTAAGTAATACACATGAAATATAAGTTAACAAAGATGGAATACATGATATGCTTATGATCATGAATGCTCAATGTTGATTGTGATCATGCAATGTCAAGGTTAAGTGCATGCTTAACACTGAGGGTGTTACAGTACTGTGCTGATTAGACTCAGGTCCCTGTTGCTGTGGGTGGGCACGAGCTATGTTCTGCGCAATGAGGCGCAGAGCTTCCTCCATTGTTCTTTGGCTTCCCAAGAATTGGGCAAAGAACTCCTGAGCAGACGGTGGTGGCGGTGGTGGTAAGTCACCATCGTTGCCATCATGACTGCTGCTAGCTCCTACATGGGTGTGAGTCATCTGCAAAGTTGCAACAATAAGTGATTATTGGATGATGTCGGAGGTTGCAGATGAATTATATAATCATGCCAAACTAAAATTACTGGAGAGAATCTCAAATTCATACAATAAAAATAGAGGCATAAAAATTCATTCTCGCAACATGACACCACCAATTTGATCACTTATCAAACTTATAGCACGATAACATTCAAATCATGATCACTGATAAATGAACTGGAATTGCATTAGCGTTTAACCAAACGTGAGATAACATGCAAATACCAATACTACATATTAGTCCAATCACCAACACCCAACTCAAACTATAGGTCCATTACATAAATAGCGATGATACATCAAGCATTTCTACTAAGTACTAAGTGATCTAATCCTCATCATGATCACTATCGAGGTCAGAGATAGGATCATCTCCCTCCTCTGGCTCCACTTCTTCCTCATCCTCATCTTCATCTTCCTCCATATTAGGATCATCTTCTTCCCCATCAAGGATTGGGTTCAGCTGATTGTTCAAATAATGGACCTCATGCTGAAGGTCCATCACTCAAAGCTAAGCAGGTGCAAGCTGCTGACGCAAGTCCCTTTCAGCATGGTCCTGCATGGCACTCATGGAACGGTGCCTATCTCATTCTATCCTTACTATAGCGGCACGATTGTTTGCTGTGTCTCGCTGGCGTATAGCTATGGACGCCTCGGCACGGGCGGCCTCCAACTGCTCTCGCAGTCCTATAAGCAATGCTTGATCATCAGCTCTTGCTTCTTAGGCTGCTGCTCTCTGTTGATCCACTTGCTCCATTTGGGCATGGAGATTGCCCAAAGCTGCATAGGCTTGGTCAGATTCCCATCGGGCTTCACTGGCTGTTTCTTATGCTTGCGCACATGCTTTCTGAGCTTACATAGTGCAGCTTCAGCTCTCATGAGCTTGTCCTTGCAATTATTGTATGATTCCTGCCAGAAATTTCTAGTGTCCTAGCATGTATAGAACATCTTCATCACCACAAACATGGCACTCATAGCGGGACTAGTGCTATTGGCTCGCTCATCCCGGTCTCTGATCAATACAATTTGATTACATTGCTCCCACATTACTGTGGACAGATCCACCTGAGGAAACATACCAGCGGCATTGCCGGTAAGTGCATCCCCATGCTACTGACAGATTTGACTTAACACTTCGAAGGCCACTACTTGGGCAGCCTCCCAAGGAGTTTTCCCTTCCGATTTTGCCTTCCACTCCTGCCAGAAGGGTGCTTGTGTGTGGGCCGGTATGGTTAGCCGCACCTCATACCATGGTTGTCCCTCTAGATACTCTTCATTCTAATGAAAGAGAGGTGGCTCATGGTACCCCACAAAGTGCAAAACTCTCCAAAGCAAAGCAGGAGTTCCGAACACCATCAGGAAATTCTCACATCCAACTGGTGCTACCATCTATACCATCAACATGTACAACTTTTTGTGAGACAAGGCTATAATGGATAAGAGTTACATAACCGAGTAAGAAAATTATAAGGGGAGGAACAATGCAAGTATTGATTAATTATTATCATGATGCATGCACGTTCTGTACATCCTCACAAACTTAGGAAAATTTATTTCTAACGATATACATGGTGGCATACATACATTCTCTCATATATAGCGTAACTAGTCGAGCTACATGTTTCGTTGTTAGTGTACCTGCATAAGAGTTTCATTTCAGCCCAATCCCATAATTAATATGCTGAATGTAAATCTAAATCCAACATATATGTATACATGTACATATACCTCCGTGTCAAAGCTACCCGATGATAGTTTATACCCACAATTAAATACACACCATATACACATGCAAGCATTCATACATAGCCGTACCAAAGCTAACTCTCCCCGACCACACGCTCACATCTTGCGGTCATGCCACTCATCAACTTACCTTCTTACCTTGGCGTAGAGGCATTTGATCCATACATTACCATTCAAGTGAATGGCATCCATACAATAGCAGGCCATATGGACGATGAAATTAAAACCCCCCAAGTTAGTACTTAAATAGCCACCTAATAGTCCTTAATTTGGGCATAAGGAAAGTGATCACTGGCACACTTTAGATTTCAAATACCAATTTATATAGCTATTAGTTGCTAGAAAAGGGTTTTGGAAAACAAAAACCTTTATTTTAAATACACATGTGACAATTCACATTGAGCCTTGCTCTGATGCCAGCTATTGTAGAACCGACCAATTTATAAGAGCACAAGTACAATGGCAGCCCGCAAGCGGTCGCACTATCATACTTGAGCCCATATAAACCCGATAGTCTATTGAGTACCACGACGGGTCTCGTTAAATGATCCACATACAACCAAGATCGTACATGATTCAACATACATGTCACATATTACATAAAGTTCGCAGATACATTTCCATCGTTAGAGTATGACATAAAGTTATTACAAACCAAGTTTGATAGATAATAGCAGAAGCAAATTAGTTTGAAAGTAGTGTTTCCAACATAGTTTAATACAGTGCCAACATACGATCATAGTCCACAAAAGCATAAAGAGGGATTAGTAAAGAAGCCTGCCCAAGGCTTACTCCTCATCCACAACGGGATAGAAGCAACTCTTGCAATAACCATGATATACCATGCCATCTACAACAATGGGAATAAAACCCTGAGTACGAGAAGGTACTCAGCTAGACTTACTCGTCATAAACTAGAAATAAATTGACTCCAAGGATTATGCAAGGCTGTATAATTGGAGGTAGCTTGACAACATTTTGCATAAAAAGCAATTAACTCAGTTATACAATTATAGTTCTTTCATCAAGTTAATTATAGCTAACCATCTCTAAATTAGCAACTATCCTGTGCCAAACATGTGATATATCATTTTAAGAGCATACAATACTAACCATAGTAGGTATATTAATTCCACGTTTATCCGAACCATCATATTCCATAATACAATTACTATGATGTTGGGACTAGCCAAGTTTCTCACTATCCGGGAGAGACGGTGATTTGAATCAATTTCAACCAGCTAGGAATTTATTCCTAACACAAACCCAGGCAGACCAGATCAATGGTCACCTTAGGTCACCTTTGGTACAACTCAAGTACACATTTCACGGGTTTGCCCAGCGCCGCACAATCAGGGACACTAAATGCCAGGACATTTAGGCCTAGCCTGCCCTTGGGCTCAGTCTAGCTCCCTGCACATCCTTACTACCATCCAGAGTGTGCACTCTTACAGAGCAGAGCTCGGCCTAAGTTGAGCTACTCGGCTTTGCGGTCGGAATGAGTTATCCGGCCAACTAAGTGATAGGCATGCATTCAATCTTGTTAGAAGCGCCAACAACGGTACGGTCCTTAATCGGCACAGACGGAATCACATGAGTTAACCTACGCATAGACTTCGCCCAGCCTCGATTTACTTTTACCCCATGGTTCTTTTCCACGATAGCAAATATAGCCAACCGTGCTTCGGTATTCACCTATATCTCGTAAGTGACAGGAAATCACCCGACTTCTACCAGTCTAAGCATGGCTAAGCATATATTAGATCCTGGACCTACATAGGATTAAAGGTATATTTCTGGACAAGGAATTTATATGCATCAAGTGGTTCCAATCAACTCTTATAACCTAATGCATCAATCATAAAAGATTCACTAGGAGACTTAGAATGCTCCGAGGCAGAAAAGAAGTGGGGTGGTGGTCAGAACACTCCAGAAGCTCTTCTGGGGTCTGCACTTCTCCTTCGGGAGCTACGGCTTGAGGAATCTCCTGTTGGTCCCCTTCCTCTTCTTCATTGAACTCCAGCAACGTTATCTCTGTCGATCCTAGATGCGTGAATATGGCATAAGATTTTGCGGATGCATACATGCCGACAAGTATAGTATGATGAGTGCATTTGTGTAAGTATTCTTAATAGCATGGTATTAAAGTAATAACTAGTGCATCACATTTTACTGAGTATGTGCATATCTCTTCTTGATTACTTAACCAGACACTTCAACAATTCATTTACTACACCATAAAACAACAACTAATTGTTTTACTCATAACTGGAGTTCTACTTATCCAAATGTTGTGATCTTGGACTTTCTGGAAAGCTTATAAAATTTTCTACAACTTTATTTGAATACTCTTACTGTGATTCAAGAGTTATATAGGGCAAACAATGCATTCAATCAAATCTGTCCAGAAAGTAAACATTTCAGATAGCAAATTTGTAACAGCTAGAACTCAAAAACCCTAAACCCTAGGACTGTGAAAATTTAACACAAGGTAGATTAGTAAGTTATCTACAACTTTGTTATTAACAAGTTTACAACAAAGACCATTATCCATAAGAAATCGTCCACACAATCAAAACTATACATGCAGCCTTGTAATTGAATTATAAAGTGATAATTAGTTATTTGCATACAATCAATGGCTTCTAAGCCTTACCATTGACATCAACGGTTACTATGTATCATAAGAACCTTAGAAAACATCATGGTTAATCATAATCTAATTATTTAAATGTCTTTATTAATTCAATTAAATAATTAGGGTAAATAATAAACATACACCAAATGTGCACAATAATTTCTTAGAAAATTACATTAGACTCCTAATGCTCACAATATGCTACTGTGCAAATTTCATATCAATTGCACATGTATAACTTCCTATGCAAAAATGACAAGCTAGCAAGAGTTATTTTAGTGAAAATGGAAAACCCTATAGAAAAGTGTCAAGCAATAGATTATATATTTTTCCTAGCTTCACATTAGTGCCATACTATTGTACAAAAATTTTCATAGCAATATATTACATATTTTTATCCCTACAAATTTCCTTAGAAAAATGCTATTTATTAACGAATAAATAGAAAGACCACATTTAAATCAAGTTTACAGCAAGCTTATTATTTTTCCTAGCTAGATCATGTCAATACAAAACCCACAAAATTAGAATCACATTTTTATTATTTTTCTAGCTCAAGATATCTAATTTACAAAATGGTAAACATACAAAAAGCATTTATCTAATTGCATTTTAATCCTTAATAAAACATTAGAAACTGTGCCTATCATATTTTTATAAAATACTACACTTCCTAAGGAACACTACAAAATTTGGTTCACAAAATTTGGATCTCTACAACTCCACTTATAATTTTTCAAAGTTAGCATGTAAAACTGAAAATAATTGAACTATCCTACAGCTCCGAGTCACTGGCAACCAGGACCCACAGGTCAGTCGACCCCATCTATCAGTGAAATAGAAACAGAGGAGCGGCATGGACTCGACGCGGACCGGCCATAGCTCGTCGTCGGTGAGTCCTCTGGTGAAACGAAGTGCACTGACGTGTCCTACAGACCAAGGCGCGTCGGGTGACCTAGGTGGTGAAGGTGCGTGTGCACAGGAGAGTGTTCGTCGCCGGCAATGGCGGCACGGCAGCATAGTGCTATGGTGCGCCGGCCATGGAAGGCCACAACAAGGCTCGGCAAGAGGTGCACGAGAACCACGGTGACTACATAGATCTATTATGGCTATCTAGGTGACGCGAGGTGCTCTAACGTGCTCCGACCACGTGCGCGGTGGCACGGAGGTGAGAGCGCGGAGGCGTGGGTCGCCATGTTCTACGCCGGTGAGACCACTAACCATGGTAACATCATGCACAAAGAAAGAACACACCATATACTAGCCCTAATGCAAGGAATCTAAGCTAAAGCCCGAGCAAGCAGTGCGGCGGCGAGCTTGCCGTAGAGGCGACCATGGCGGCTGAGAACTCCGGCGAGGAAGAAAATGGCAAATACACCCTCACCGAGGCTCGTCAGCTGCAGCAGTCAAGCCAAGGAGGTAGAGGTGGACATGGCGCAGTTGTGGGCGAGGTGGAGACAGTGACGGTGCGGTGGCGTGGGTGCTAGGCGGTGGCGGAGCTGCGCTGTGCCCAGCGGCGTTGCTTTGGTTCCGCGGTGAGAGCAGGGGAGTGCACTAGAGAGTGAGAGAACGGGCGGGAGTGAGTGGAAGGATGCGCGGGGTGGTGCAGATAATGGGTGCCAGCTCACGGCGTCGATGGCTAGGCGTTGGCCAACGGCGGCCACACGGCGGCCAAGCTCTGTTGCTAGTCAGCCACGACAGCACGCGATGCGGCGTTCTTTAGAGCGTGAACCCGAGCCTGACGACGTGATTTCAAGCCAATAAATTTCTTAATCAGTAGCTTGTTAGTGCAAACAACCTAAACAAAATTTGTAGACCTATGTACCAGCTACAAATCTTCTTTAGAAATCCAGTCCTAATTCTTGATGGTTAGAGAGAGAAAACAGCCTAAAGTTGAGCTCGTCACACTATCAGTCGAAAATGACTTAGCAAAAATTTGGTGTTGAAAACAGTGAAATGCTGATTTTTGTGAGTCCATTTCAAGCATGTTAGGATCTAAACTAGTCTATGATCCAAACATAAAAGTTGTTTCCCTTATCAAATACTACAACTTTGCTTTAGTGACGACATCCATGCAAGGTCTCTATGACATAGTTCAAACTAGGTCAAACCTACTACATTCAAATGATGGTATACACTTAAACTATGACCTAGTGACCAAATTAGCCCTAGCCATGAATACCAAGGTTGTTCATAATGACATTCTAAACATGTTTAAGCTATTCCTAAGGTCACACATTCATTTCATACATTGGTTACCCATAAAGCTTTCCAGGTCAACATACATAGCATCACTTAAGGACTTGATCATGCAAAGTGACCTTCATGAACAATGTTCCATTAGTCATCCTAAGTGTAGCTAAGATGTTTTAGTGACTCACATCAACCATTTACATGTATTCACTCATGATCATATGCATAGATACAAGGAAACATAAAATAACACCATGTTTCATATGTTTCAATCACATGTTTCAATTGTAAAAGCTTAATTATGAATGCTTGATGCTCATGCTCATGCAATGCAAGTCAAATTATGCAAGCTTAACACCTAGGGTGTTACAAGAGGTGCCTACATTTTCTCTAAGATTGATCTTCGTTTGGGCTATCATCAGCTAAAGATTCGTGCAACTGACATACACAAGATAGCTTTTACTATAAGGTATGGTTTGTACGAGTACACCGTTATGTCCTTTGGTTTGACCAATGCACCTGCCTACTTTATGTACTTGATGAATAAGGCATTCATAGAGTTTCTAGATAAGTTTGTGGTGGTATTTATCGATGATATATTAGTATTCTCCAAGATGGAAGAAGAGCATTCTGAACATCAAAGACCTACATGATTGCTACAACCAATGAAGATACCTGAGTGGAAGTAGGAAGAAGTTGGTATAGATTTTATTGTTGGGTTACCACGCACTTAGAGAGGTTATGATTCAATTTGGGTAATAGTGGATCGGTTAACTAAAGTTGCTCACTTTATACCGATCAAGACTACTTGTAATGGACCGAGGTTAGCCCAATTATATATGGAGAGGATAGTGTGTCTACATGGAGTTTCCAAGAAAATTGTGTCTGATCGAGGTACTCAATTTACATCTCATTTCTAGCAGCAAGTGTGTAACACCCTAGGTGTTAAGCATGCATTTAACCTTGACATTGCATGATCACAAGCATCCTTGTTGGCTTATATTGCATGTGTTATTACTGAATTGCCTTACTTAGGTTAGGGTTTACATGTAACCAATGTATGAAATGTGTGTGGAACCTTGGGAATACCTTAAACATGTTTAGAATAGCCTAAGGAACAACTTTGGTATTCATGACTAAGGCTAGTTTGGTCTCTAAGTCCTAGTTATTGTGTAAGTCATCAATTTAAAGTGGTATGTTTGACCTAGTTTGAACTATATCATATATTCTTTGCATGGCAAAACACCCTTAAGCAAAGTTGTAGTATTTGAGTAGATCAACAACTTTTATTTTTGGGTCATGAGCTAATTCAGTGCATAGCTTGGTCAAATTGAGCTCACAAAAATTAGTAAAACACAAGTTTTCAACACTTTGTGATGATTTTACTCATTATTCGTTGAGAATTAGACTATGGTCTTTTAAGAGAAGTCAAAGATGGTATATAGGGCTAGGACTTTGGTTAAGGAAGAACTTGCTAATGATCCATGGATTAGGAGTTTGAGCTTCACCAAATCGCGCTATCAGGCCGGATCGCGGGCACTGATCGCCGAATCAGCCTGGCCATTAGTGGCAGACCGGTGCCGGGGCTTGGCCACCACATGGAGGCCGCTCGATGCCGTCGGCCTGGCCAGTTAGGCCACATCAGGCCATGATGCGCCTTCACCTACCCTGCGCCTAGCTTAGTCACTCCCATGCACTCATTTCCTCTCCTGCCTTCTCCTTCGCTCTCGCCTCCGTCGCAGCAGCTCAGCGCAGCGTCGCCGTCGCCTTGCCAGCCACCCAGCTCACATTGTGTCACTCCTTCACTGCAGGCATTGCTCCATCGTGCTTCTACCACCTCACCACACCTGCTTTGCTTGCTAGCCACGCATGGTAAGGTCTTCTCGTAGCGCGCGACCCTCGCCGACGTTTCATCACCGTGGCTAGAACGCCTCCAACCATCATTTGCCACAATAGGGTGTGCGCTAGAATCACCATGGTATGTAGAAGCTCGTCATAACCCTAGATCAAGCTGTCTTAGCTAGCTCTGGTGCCTCGCCATCGATCCGCTCCGCCATGTCGCCATGAGCGCCGCCATCACCGTTAGTGGACGTAATTGATCCAATTAGTTAGGTCACTATGTGCGGAATGTAGTGGGGAGGCTCATAGTACTGGTGCCATCACCAAACTCCGGCCAGCCAGATCTACTCCCCTATTTTTGTGTCACTGACGCGTGGTCCCGGCTGACTCGGGGACCCCAGCTGTCAGCGGCTAAAGAGTTGAAAGCTAGTTCATTTATTTCATATTTGTATACAAAATTTGAAAAATCATAAGTGGAGTTCTAGATGTCCAATTCTTGTGAACAATTTTTTTTTGTAATCCTCATGAAGTGTAGTGTTTTATACAAATATGAAATGTACAATTTCTAGTATTTTTCATGGTGATTAAAATGTATTTAAATAAGTGCCTTTTGAATGTTAGTAATCTTATAAAATAGATATCTTGAGCTAGAAAACTCATAAAATGGTGATTCCAATTTTGTTGGTCTTATGTGGACATGATAGAGCTAGGAAAAATAATAAACTTGCTGTAAACTTGATTGAAGTAGGGTCTTTCTATTTATCTAGTAATAAATGGTATTTTCTAAGGAAAATTGTAGGGATAAAAATATGTAACATATTGATATGAAAATTTTTATACAGTAGTATGGCACTAATATGAAGTTAGGAAAAATATATAATCTATTGTTTGACACTTTTCTTTAGGGTTAACTATTTTCATTGAAATAGGCCATGCTAGCTTGTCATTTTTTGTAAAGGATGTTATACATGGTCAAATGGCATGAAAATTTTACAGTAGTCTATTGAGAGCACTTGTAAGCCACTGAAATTTTCTGATAATTTATTGTGCATATTTGGTATATGTTTGTTATTTTCCCTAATTATCTAATTAAATTAATAAAGGCATTCAAATGAATAGTTTGGGCTTTACCATTATGTTTTCTTGAGTTTATTTGATGTTACTGAACTGTTGGTATAGTTGGTGATGTCAAATTTGGATTGCTTATATGCAGTAAAAATATTGATGCTTTATAATTTGATTTAGAAGTTTTTTCGGATAGATTCTGTTGTTGGGTATGTTGCATAGTCAAAATGATGTTTGATGTGGAAATGGATAATAACAAAGTTGTAGGGAACTTCTTCATATATCTTGTGTTAAAATTTCAGGGTAATAGGCCAAAGGGTTTAGGAGTTATATCTGTTTAAAGTTAGTTTTCCGAAATGCTTATTCTCCGGAATTTCTGGACAGCACTGGATAGATTGCCTGTTTTAGTTAGGATAGAGTGTGAATTAGTTTTTTGTGATTAAATATGAGTTGTAGGAAATTTTATAATATTTCCAGAAAGTCCAAGATCACAGCATTTGGTTAAGTAGAACTTCAGTTATGATGTAAACTTGTAACTGCTATGTGTAGCTTAGACATTGCCTTGTGTGAAATTTGCAAGTAGATAGAGAAGAGATATGCACCTACTCAGTTAATATGGAGTTAGCATTGCTATCATGGTGTAACTTAACATTATTATCGCAGCATGTACCTTTCCATATCACATCATCTATGATTCCTCTTGTGCATTCATGAGACTCACTTATGCATATGCATGCAATAGGTGCAACCGAGGAGATCACGTTGGTGGAACTTGACGTTGATCCTCAGGAGGAGAACCAAGAGGTGCAGCACCAGAAGGTTCCCAGAGAAGGAGAGCCTGAGGTTGATCATCTTCCAGAGTGCCCCAATCATCAGCCAGCAACGTTCGTGAAAGGCAAGCACCAGAGCATTATAAGTTTCCCTACTTTATTAATGTCACCTAAAGTTATTCGTATTGATGCATTACATGACAGGAGTTGTTTGGAAACACTTGTTGCATATTACCTTTCCTTGACCAAAAATATCCACCATGAATCCTATTTAAGTCTAGGAAAGCTTATCATGCTTAGCTATGCTTAGACTGGTAGAAGTCGGGTGATTTCCTATCACCTGCGAGCTATAGGTGATAACTTGGTCACGGTTGGCTATATTGTGCTATCGTGGAACATAACCGGGTATTGTTGAATAAATGGAGACCGAGCAGAGTCTTATGTTGTGATATCATAGTGATTCCGTCTATGTCATTTAAGGACTGGCCGTTGGAGGTTTATCTTGTCATGTTGAACGCACGCCTCTCACATAGTTGGCCGGATAAGTCGTTCCAACCGCGAAGCCTAGTAGCTCAACTCAGGTTAGGGACATAAGTAGTTAAAGTGTGCACCCTAGAGGCAGTAATGATGTGTAGAGAGCCAATAGCATAAGCCCAAGGGTGGGTTAGAGTCCCGAGCCCCCTTGGTAGATTGGTTGTATCTTTGAGGGTGCGGCGCTGGTCCTACCCATGATTATACTTGAGTTGGCCCAAAGGTGACCTGATGCGACCCCGATGGGGGAAGTATGGGTGTGTGTTAGGAATAATTCCCCGGCTTGGTAGGAATCAATTCGAATTGCCGTCTCTCCTGGATAGTGAGAACTTGACAGGAGTACACTTCAACGTAGTAATTGATGTAAGTGTGGTTATGAATTATGCAAGAACTCAACTGGATATGGTTATTATTGTGATGACTTAATGGTACCAACATGTTTGGCATAGGATAGTTTCTAATCTAGTATGAGATAGGATTAATAACTGGTGCTTCGCAATTAAAGATATGTTGGATGACTTATGCTTTTTCTACAAATAATGTCTACCAGCTCTACTTATAAAGCCTTGCATACTCCTTGGTGTCTTAGTATATTAGTTGGACGGGTAAGTCTAGCTGAGTACCTTCTTGTACTCAGGGTTTTATTCCCATTGTTGTAGATAATGTTATGTATCACGTTTACTACAAGATCTGCTTTGCTCCTGTAGTGGATGAGGACTAGGACCATGGGCAATGGTCATTCTGTTTATCATCTCACCCTTGTGCTTTTGGTTGGAGATGACTATGAAACTAGTTTTGTATTAAACTATGTGTGATGTCGATGTCAAACTACTTTGCTTCCACTACTTTCAAACTTGGTTTGTAATAATTACTCGAACTCTATTGTATGAGAAATATTTGTGAACTATGATGTAACATGTGACTGGTTATGTTGAATCTCTATGATCTTGGTTTGCATGTTGGTTGTTTGAGATCCTTCACGATTTCGTCAGACTACCGGGTTTATATGGGCTCAAGTATGATGGTTTGATCGCTTTGGTGATTGCTATTGTACTTGTGCTCTTATAAATTGGACGGTTATGTGACAAAGTGCATAGTTCGTTGGGAACAAAGTTGAATTTTAGTACAACATATCATCCCCAGACAGATGGGCAAACTGAGAGGATTAATCAGATATTAGAGGATATGTTGAGAGTTTGTACATTGCAGTACGATACAAGTTGGGACAAGAGTTTGCCTTATGTAGAGTTCTCATATAACAACAGTTATTAGAAGAGTCTCAATATGGCACCTTTCGAAGCTTTGTATGGACGAAAGTGTAGAACCCCATTATTTTGGAATCAAATGGGAGAAACTCAAGTGTTTGGACTAGATGTTTTAAGAGACGCAGAAGAGGAAGTAAGGATGATTAGAGATAACTTGAGAGTGGCTCAGTCTCGATAGAAGAGTTATGCCGACACAAGGAGAAGAGAATTGGTTTTTTAAGTAGGGGATTATGTTTACTTGAAGGTGTCACCTATGAGAAGTGTGAGAAGGTTTAACATGAAAGGAAAGTTAGCCCCAAGGTATATTAGGCCTTTCAAGATTTTAGAGAGACGTGGTGAAGTAGTTTATCAGTTGGAATTGCCTGAGAGTTTGTCAGGTGTGCACGATGTGTTCCATGTGTCCCAACTAAAGAAGTGTTTGTGTGTACCTAAGGAGCAGATACCATTAGAGGAACTCATAGTTAAGGAAGATCTCACATATGAGGAGTTTTCGGTAAGGATTTTGGAGACGGCAGAAAGAGTTACAAGGAGCTGAGTTATAAAGATGTGTAAGGTTCAGTGGAATCGGTATACAGAAGATGAGGCTACTTAGGAAAGAGAAGATGATCTAAGAAAAACCTACCCACAACTTTTTGAGTAAGCATCATCCGAATCTCGAGGACGAGATTCATTTTAAGGGGGGTAGAATTGTAACACCCTAAAATTTGCAATAATTTTTAAATAGGAGAATTTGATTTATTATGCATTTTTGTGGGCAATTGAATTTAGGAAAATAATAATTTTGCTGAAATTAAAATCAAATATAGGTCAACATATATGATTGTGCATTCGTGCTGCTGCATTGGGGTTTTTGTGATGCTTGGTTTGATTCAAATTCAAAATCCATTTGAAAATTTCTTTGGAAAAAGTTTTGAAAATAAAAGGAAAAGACAAAGCCTTCCTCCCTCACTTTTCCTCTCTTTTGGCCCACTCGGCCTTGCTTCTCCACGCTAGCCCACTCTTGCCCCGTGCAGTTCCTCCTCTACGTGGCCTAGCATTACCTTCCCTTCCCATAGCCCAGCAAAGCAAGCGGCCCAGCTTTGCCGAAGGCCTAGTCGCGCCACGCTCCTCCTCTCCTTTCTCTTACTGGTAGGTGGGGCCATTGTGTTGGAGTCTCCTTCATCCTCCCACTCGTGTTTGAGTCAGACTCCACTATCGACACTGTTCATGTCTGCCTCTGCTACGTGCCTCATGGCATGCCTCCCAAGTCAGCCCCACCTCATAAATACCGCCTGGGCCTGCGCCGCCTCCCTATTCCACCTCAAAGCAAGTTTTCACCCTCGCATTGAGGTCACAACTGCCTAGCCCTAGCACCGTCACCGCTGTCATGTTCAAGCCGCTATCGCGAGCCGTCTTCACTTCCCCATTTGTTTTTTTGGTTTCAATGAGTTCCCCATCCTCTCCTCTCTCTCCTGGACCTCTTTGTTCGGAAAACCATGCACTGTAGGCCCTAAACCGATATCGCCGGTGAGCTCATCGCCGCTCTGGCCATGGCGCCGTCGTGTTCTTCCTATTCCGACCGACCACCGTCGTCTCCTCCTTGCCCGATCCAATCACGGCCATCCAAATCTAATCTGAGGTTAAGTATGTTTTCAACTTTTAAAATTTGAGGTTAGATTTAATGTATTATTTTACTAAAGAAAATCTTGTTTAATTCATAACTTCTTCGTTTTAGCTCTGATTTTTGTGATCTTCGTGTCTATGTGTTCGTAGCGAGACGTAGATTCATTTTCCAAACTTTTCATCTTGATTTTATGCTATTGGTATACTGTTCTAATCTATAGCTTTTGTTTGCTATGAATGATTGCTTCTGGATGTTTGTATGTTGCTGTGATTATCGAGTATAGACGATGAGCAATTCATGGGAGATCAAGGCTACTACTTTGATGAGCAGGATCAACAGGAGTACTTTGTTCAAGGCAAGTATAGCATGGGATCATCCTTGTTTCCTATTCACTTTAATACATTAAATTCATGTTGCATGTGTCACCTTGATAGGGATTCCCTAGAATTGAACTTTTACCTTGTCACCTATGGGATATGCATTGGGTAGCTTAGCTAGTGCTCAAATAGACCATAATCTTTTAACTTGACTAATGGTATATGCAATAAATATTAAAATATGAATTTTTAGCAACTTGGAAACATGGGCTGGAATATTTAGCTACTTTCTAAATGCTTTAGATTCCTCTCCCTAAGGACTTATCTGTTAAGTGATCATCTGGGACTTATAGTACAACTGTGAGGGCTACATGGCTCTGGCTTTAGCTCAGTATGAGGACCTTTTTTTAGCTTATTAGTGGTTACCTTTATTGGCGTAAGAATGGCTTGCCGAATTGGGTATAGTGCGGCCTCTGTCCCCATGTGTATAGGCTACGCGTCAATGTGCCATCAGGAAGGGGACTCTACATCTATTTGCCGAGTGAATCTAATAGCCCTAACTTGTTAGACAAGCATTTGAAAGGCTTCATAGTGACCCCTGCCTGCTCACCTTCGAAGTGTTTTGGGAGTAATTAACCTAGGCATATGGGTATCATGACTCACAGTGAAAGTGTACAACATCTACATAGTGTAAAACTAGTATATTAGCCATGCTCACGGTCACGAGCAGCCTTAGAACCCTTATGGAATAGATGATCACTAAGAATTATCTGTTTATGCTATTCATTACTCATGTTTACATTGATCATGTGTTTTGCATTGGGAATTGAAACAACTTGTTGCTACTCTTAAGCTAAAATTGTGACAACTAAAAGCTGAATGCTGTTAAACCTATGTCAAGCCTTTTGAGCCTCATGAACCCCAAGATTACACTTGTTGAGTACGACATGTACTTACGCTTGTTTATTTTCATTATTTGGATAAAAATCCCGGGTGGGTAACAGATGGCCTTGGTAAGATGACTTTCCTAAGGATTACTAGACTTGTGGTCAACCAGTTGACATCCCTGTGATATGGAGCTTCCACGAGAGATCTTTTCTTATACTTCCGCTACATTTATGTGAAGACTCTGTCTTATTCATGATGTAATAAACACTTGTGATGATACTATTCATAATTTGTCGGCTTATGTGTGTGACTAATCTATGGGCGCACATAAGATTTTGCATCCCATTTTATCCTTAAAATCAGGTGTGACACTATTTATACCCCTTGGCAGGCCATTTGAAGTATGTGGGAGTTAGGAAACAGACAAGGGAGTTGTGGCTACACTTTAGTGCTCTCCACATGAATAGTGTTTAGTAAAACACTTGTGATTAGTGTAGGTACTTTTGTGAAGTGCTTAGGCTAGTTAGACCACTACTTATATGCTTGCACTAGGTCTATGCCTAGTGTTTAGTGAGGTTTGCATACCTCTTACCACTTGGTTCTTGCGTGCACCATTGTTTTACACCGGAGGGGCTTGTAGTCTTATGAGACCATACCAACCGTGTTTGTGGGGTGGCCGTCACCATGTATAGGAGGGAACAAGGCCTGCAGCGGTTTGGCCAGAAGCTCGATAGTGAAGATGGCGGGAGTAGTCCAAAGTAGAAAATGCTACAGACAAAAAAGGGATGAATGTATGGCTAAAATAGCAAGGCATGGAGCAATCTGATGGTCCTATTGAAGACTTTCAGGAGAAAGTGACTGGTACTTGTGGACATGATCTATCAACACATCAAGAATGTGGCCAGCTGAGTCAAATGTTTTGATTTGAGATATATCAACTAAGTTGTGCAAGTACTATGTAATGACACCATTGTCCATTCATAGGACGAGTACAGACCCTAATGCAAGCAACATAAATGTCATCATAAAAGAAACTTTGTCCTTAGCACCCTTCAATACCGCAATGCACTTCTTTATCTTTGCCCTTTCTGCCTCTAGAAACTGTCACAATCTTGAGATATTAATCAATATAATCAACTTTGTAGGTCACTTTGACAACCTCTGACTCCATTGTGAAGACCAAGAATCTTGCAAACAAGCTGCTGATCAATTACAATAACTCTATTTTCGAACCTCAACTCTCTCAATAAGGGATCAACGTATTTCATGATCAATTTGACCAACTTCACAAGGATGGAAAACTCAGACATGAAGAGTAAAGCACCTAGACCAGCCCCTCTTCTATCCACAATTTGTGATTATCATTATAATATGGAACTAGCTCATAGATCCTATGGATCTCAGGACCTACTCTTAAAGTGCTCAACATTGCTATTGGAGTAATAACTTCTAAGCAAAAAAAATTAAAAACAGCATCTAAAAAGAAAATCTAAAAAATAGACTACGCACGGAGGGGCACAAATAAAAGTTACAGTGTGGGGGGTATGAGCCTAGATTCCCATGATAGACTACATGGGCTGTGCCACCAAGGGTGGCCTAGCCCACAAGATGAAGACTTATGGTGCACGGTGCTGCTTGACATGTACAGGAAGACATCAAGGGCGATATCCTAAAGATGTTATGAGATCTGTTAGGATATGCTCGATCCCATGATTCCTATAACCTATTATTACTAACCGGTCATCTCCTAGATCTAACCGACTTGTAACCCTACCCCCCAGCTATATAAGGCAGGTAGGGGACCCCCTCAAAACACATGCAATATCATATGGTAGCCAATACAAACCAACAGACCATAGGAGTAGGGTATTACGTTGTGTAGATGGCCCAAACCTGTCTAACTCTTATGTCTCTATTGCCTTCTTGTTCTTGATTACGTGCATCTCTGTCGATCAATCTACCTTTGTGGGATACCCCTCGAAGGACTGCCGATGATATTCTATCAACAGTTGGCATGCTAGGTAGAGGTGTGCGTATTATTTCCATGATGAACAAGATGGCACACTTTTCAGGCTCTTTGTCCTCTCCAAAGCCTGGCCAGATCTTTTCGGTCGGATTGATCTCTTGGGTCATCAATGCTGACGGAGATGGAGAGATCATCAAGCCAGTGCAGATCAATTCTATGCCAACGACACCAACACCTACAACGGTAGATCCAATCTCAAAACCGCCTCCGAGGTCATCTTCATCAAGAACTCACCATCTGCTACCCCACTACTCGAGGAAGCAGGTCAACAATGATGATCTGATCGCATCCATCAATCAAGTCGGCCAAAAGCTCACCGACTACCTCTCCCTCACGAAATTAGCTCTGACCACTCTAGTTTAGTGCTGACCACCTTCTGGTTCCGATCTATTGGAAGCCAAATAGGAAACTCCAGGGGATACGGCCACCATCCATCAAGATGCCCTAAGGGACAAATTTGCTAACCAGATTGGAGACATCTACCCTCTCGCTGACCTGATTGCCAACCAGCTCTCGCTGACTATTAATATGCTACAAATCGGTGAATGTCCCAAAGAATCCCTCCACACCATCCTGGAGGAAAATCCAAACTCTGAGTCCTAGGGCTCTATGGAGATTGTTGCTGAAACCACTACCATCCAACATCCTTTTCCACCCTTCCGAGGAGGCGTGATTTTTAATGTCAGCATCGATAGCCCTCCACGGGATGGAGAAACCGATGAGGACTGTGTAGCTCGCATCAATAGAAATGCCAACTGTGCGTAGCGCTGAGTGAATGGGGCCACCATTGTCTTAGCCGAGGCTGTTTGTAACGGAGAACAACTTGAATCGCATGGGAGGCCACGCCTACTCCGCCACAACCTCAACAATGAATTCATCTATGTCGATGGCCACGATGTCTACAAGACCCCAAGCACCAACTTGGCCATGGCTGCTAATGAGCTCGCTCAGCTCAAGCAAACGCCAGAAGTCACCAAGGTTGCCGCAATGCTTAAAGCTACGCACTGCTAGGTCAATGAGATCTACCAGGATCAGGGACCCTCCTACTCGACAAGCTCTAATCGCCGATCCACCACACTAAGATCCAATCACCACCCTAGCAGAAGCCATTTCGCCAACCAACATCGTGATGATAGACAACCCCTCTAGGGGGAGCTAGGGGGAACCATATCAACAACCCTCGCCAACATGACCAAGAAGTCAATCAGGATGTCCGAGCACACATCAACAACCTTCGGGATGCACGATGTCATATCGATGGGTGCCATTTCTCTCAGCATGAGGAGGAAGTACGCCGGTGTCAAGAATACGAGCAAGAATTCGATAATCTAGATGCAGCCCTCCAGCCACTTAACACCAGGAATGCTGCTGATCTCAATGATAATGATCCCAAAGATCCTCGAGCATTCATGAGAGCACTTCGAACACTCTAGTGGCCCCATGGTTTCAAAATCACTGGGTCGAGCCCTACGAGGGGCGGATGAACCCTACACAGTGGCTACAAGCTTATGCCACTGCTGTTCGTGCTACCGAGGGAGATACTAGAGTCATGGCGAACTATCTTCCCATCATGCTCACGCTGACCGCAATGAATTGGTATCGAATCTTGGGAATAGTTGAAGAAGATCTTCACCGACAATTACATGGCTACGTGTACTCAAGCCGGGCACCAAGCATGATCTGAATCGCATTTATTAGAAATTGTTTGAGCTCCTCCATAGTTACATTAGATGATTTTCTAAGATGAGGAATTCTATTCCCAACATCACAGAAGTAGAAGTCATCACCGCCTTCGTTAGAGGACTCTATCATCGCGACCTCCGCTCCAAATTCAATCGTAAGCCACCAAAGGGGATTGGCGAGATGATCACGACTGCCGATCAATATGTCGACGCTGAAGAGGCCGAAGTTCGCTTCAACAAGGATACGGTCACTCACCGCCCAACTCGCTGTAGCGATGATCGCCCTAATGAATGACGCCATAGTGACCGCCACTACGACAACCATGGACACCATCAAGACAGCGGCCATGATCGACTAGAAGGGTCTAAAGCTGGTCAGTATCATCGCCATCGACTAGACAACATTGTTGCCACCATTGACGAACCTCACGCCAAATGTAACTATGATGAGCAGTACAAGAAAATCCTCAAAGGCCCATGCCCCCTCCACAAAAATAGCAAGCACAAGTTGAAGGACTGCCTCGGCTTGGCTAAGGAGTTCCAGGCCAAAAAGAAGGACAACAATGGAGCTAGAGGTCATCGACCACCTTGGGACAACAATAATGGCTTCTAGGATCATGACAAAGTGGTTGCCACTATCTTTGGGGGCCTCACCGCCATCGAGAATAGAAGAGATCAAAAACTCACCGCCCATCGGGTGCTCATCGTCAACACAGAAGACACTAAAGCTGACCCCAGCTATCGCCCCTGGTCTGAGGTCCCCATCACCTTCAATAGGGTTGGCTAGTGGACGGACGTCCCTTACACAGGGCATTTCCCCCTCATTCTTGATGCAACCATCAAGAGAGTACTCTTCAAGAAAGTACTCATCGATGGCGAAAGTGCCCTGAACCTGCTCTTCGCCGGAGCCCTAAAGGGGTTGGGTCTTTGTAACACCTCGGGTGTTTAAATACTAAAACATGCCATGTCATCATATGCATTGCACATCATTCATGTGTTAGTGAAAATTTTGTTATGCATACACTAAAACAAGTTTACCTTTATGTTATATGTGTTGACTTGTATGGTTTGAATCAAGTTTGGAATCTTTGTATTGAATTGAATTTCCGAAAACCTTGGTTTTCAGTATTTAAATTCTACCCTGAAAACCCAATTCAAAATCTAAGCACATTTTGGGGTTGAGCTTAAAAGCAAAAGTGTAGAGCTTGTCAAGGTGTACAAAGTTGGTTTTTTTAGTTTTCAAAGTTGTTATATAAAATTTGAAGTAATTTGGAAAGGCGTAAATTCTCAAAGTGTCCCCTTTTGAATTCAAACTTGCATTTCAAAATGTAAACCAAATTTGGGTATGATTATAAAAGCAAAGTTGTAGAACTTTGAATTTGGAACAACTTTTATTTTTGGAGATTTTTGAGTTACCATGCAATTTTGGGAGTAATTTGAGAAATTTGGCAAAGGGCAATTCTGTATTTATGGTGAACAGTGACCGTGGACGCCACCTCACTGACGATGAGCTTCTATCGCATTCCAGTCACCGCCGTGTCCATGTTCGGCTTTGCGCTGGCAAGGAGAAGGCTCCTGCGTGGCTTCTTCATCCTTCTTGGTCGCGTTTTAAGCCGATGAAGTCGCCGTTCTTCCCCTTTTCATTTCCTCTATTTTTCCCGTCACCACCGCCGCTGCTCCGTTGAGCTTACGTCATCGCCAAAGCACCTTTACCATCTCAGCAAAGTGAGCCTCAGTTCCACCTGTACTCCTTGCGAACCCACCCGACCGATCCTAGGTGCTTGATTTCACTGAGGACCGTACCGCTCGTTGCCTTTCTTCCTCATGGCTGGCAGCATCGCCGTCGCGTGTGCTTCACCGTGGTCGTAGCTCTACTGGTGAGCCTCTGCTCTTGCGAAGCCTAGTTCCAGCTTCATCGGGTTGCCAGTGATGCTCTATGACCGCTTGATTGCTCTAGTTTATCCTTACTAAGTCACCTAGAACACTGCCATCGATGACCACTTGCTCCGTCCGTGGCTGCTATGCTCGTCGACCCACTTCGCCAGTTGATCCTCCAGCTCGGCCATCGACTTCCAGCGTGTTCGAGGGTGAGCTCTTGAGTCTTCCTGGGCCATTTATTTAACCTACTACCAGTCCTATTTCACTAGCTGTAGCATAGCTGCACACTGCCAGTGTCCTCCATGGCTAGCGTCGAGCTCGGATTGTGTAGCGATCAGTGCAATTAGTGCTACCTCTAGGTGCGCCTTGTTGTTGTGAACACGTTGGTACCCTTGCCATCACCGTTGATCTCAACGGCGGCGAGAAATTGCCGGTCAGCGGGCGTCGCCGCCGTGGTCAGCACGGGAGGAAGACGCTGACAGGTGGGGTCACCCTGTCAGTGACTGTGTTGTTTGAAAATGGAATTTTCTTTTTCAGAATTAAATGAATAGTGCTATGATTTGTTATTTTTGTATAGAATTAATTAGAGCTCCAAAAATTATGAAAATTTTTGTGTGACCTCTATGAGATGTAAACTATTTAGGAAAAATATTAAATGTTATTTTTTAGTACTTTTTGAATGTGATAAAAAATGCTCAATTAATTAATAAATGAGTTTCCATGATTTTTCTAGGCTTTATTATTTATCCAAAAATTATGAAAATTGTTTTGCCACTTAGTTATCATGTGATAAGCCTTCATAAAAAATTTTGAGCTCATTTGGAGAAAGTTGATTTATTTGATATCTTTTAATTAAATAATTAATTCATAAAAGCAAATAGTAAACCTTAATGACTTAGGTTTTGTTTGAATTTTGGATTGAGTGATGACCTTGGGTCATTAGTATAAAATAATTCTTGATACTTAAAGTAAGTGTTTGAGTTTTTGGAAAGGTTTAGTTAGTTGTTGGTTTGCAACTGTACCACGAAGGAAAGTTGTATTCGAGTTATTAATTTTTGTATCCATCATCAAGCATCATGTTTTATATCCCGCATCATATTAAACATGGCATTGTGACTACGTGTAGTGAATGAAAGTGAGCACGTGGTAGTCAATCAGGTTGAGGAGGAAGTTAATCCGTCTGTTGAGATCGGGTTTGATAATTGTGGAACATCTCTAGAACCTGACTTTTCTGTCAACCAAGACAAGCCCTGGATGCATTTAAACCTACCTTGTGTTTTACAAACTTATATTGCTTTTGCTTTTCAATACTACATTAAGTGATTAGGAGTTGAGTGAAAACCTAATTGGTGCATTACCAACCTTGTTTTTCAATATCAACCTTGTTACCCTGTTTCGATCCGAGAATGCTTATTTATGCTTAGCCATGCTTAGAACGATACAAGTTAGGTGATTACCTGTCACCTGTGAGATATAAATGGTTTCTTGGATATGATTGGTTACTTATGTTATCATGAGATATGAGCATGTGGAGTAATAAATCTAGATCGGGCAGACTCGGTGTGTGAGAGCCACAAGACATGGAGGTCTTGTGAGCTGGTTCTTTCCGCCTGTGTTGATTAAGACACGTCCGTTGTTGAATTGCATTAGGTGTGTCAGGTACCATAAAAAGGGGTCCCCTAAGCAAGAGCCGAAAAAATCGCTCAGACCTTGTAAAAATCGAAGCTAAGAGACAAACACCGGCAACCCCCACCTTATCTGAGGCCCAGCTGCACCGCCTGGCCCACCTCGAACAACATTCGGGCTCACCCGAAGCGGGCTCGGCCCAAAATGAAACCGTAAGGCCTCAGATGAGGTACCAATTCTCCGCCTCACTCGAGGCCTCAAACCGCAAGGCCTCGGACGAGGTACCAACTCTCCGCCTCGCTCAAGGCCCCAAACCGCAAGGCCTCAAACGAGGAACCGACTCTCCGCCTCGCTTGAGGCCCCAAATCGCATGGCCTAGGACGAGGAACCGACTCTCCACCTCGCTCGAGGCCTCGAACCACAAGGCCTTGGATGAGGTACCAACTCTCCGCCTCGCTCGAGGCCAGCTCGGCAACAACCCTATCGCCTCTGCCTTGACTGACTTCTCTGACAAGACGTCACGTCCAACTAATGCATTCAACCACTCCCACGACATCAGCCGAATGATGGCTCGATACAATAGAGTAGCCGACAAGACATGAGTCACATCAATGCCATGTTGTCTGGGATAGGACGGGGCAGGGGTTACCGGCCGCTGTGCTCGGCACTATGCCCACAACTGATGCCCGTGCTGCACTGTGCTACCTAACCCCTGCTCCGAGGACAGCGCGGCGTGGAGAGTCATGTTCGGGTCCCTGTAGCCTTGGAATCGATGTAAAAAGACCAACTGCTCCCTCTGAGCCTTGGCTATCTGCTTTGGGGTCTCAGTAGCCTTGGGACACACGCCCACCGAGCCCCCCACAATGGTCCAACCTCTGCACTGACTGGGCCTCGGCTCTCTATGTTGTCAACATACAGCGACTGGCACGTCGTCTGCAGTACGCACCATACTCTGCGCCAAGCCGCTGGAGCTCCCACGTCGCACAGGATCAGGCATGACCGGCACGTTGCTCCAGTGCATTGAGGACAAGGCCGCTCCATCGACCATGCTGCCATAGCGATAAGCTACAGGGCTTGGCACGCCACCTCCGCTCACGAAATGCCACGTAGCAAATCCTTGTACCGCCCCCGTGCCTCCCTTCGACTATAAAAGGGAGTGACCGGGGCCGCTTCTAGAGAGAGACGAACTCACGCATCAGGACTCAGATGCTCATGAACACACATGCACACACGAACAATGCACACTCTTCCTCACTACAAGAGATCAACATCTCAAGCAACTCACTGCCACTACTGCAGAGACCTAGGGATTAGCTCCCTCTCTCGCCCTGCTTGTAAACCCCTACTACAAGCACCTTGGTGCAAGGAATACAAGATCGCTCTCTCAGACTGGACGTAGGGCACCTATTGCTTGAACTAGTATAAACCTTGTGTCTCTTTGCATCACCATCCAGGATTAGGGGCACGCAGTACATTTTCACTAGTTGGTTGAGGGCCTGCCAGTCCAAAACACTGATAGTTGGCGAGCCAGGTATGGGAGCCACTGCGTGTCAGCTTAGTCATCCCAACAAGTTCTGGATGGTAGACCCCATGCGACCACTGTGTCTCAAGCACGGTGATTTGGTTCGGGAGCCTAGAGTTCATGTCTCTAGGATATGAGTATGATATGGTACTCCTCACACCCAGATCCCCACCGACCAACTGACAACATCATGCACCAGCAGCCCAGGCATAGGCGGCACCCAGGCCGCCGCCCTCATCGTGCTCGCCAGGCATGCCACGGGCAGGACCACCCTAACACCGCGTGAACTCTGGGCGACACACCACACTCCACCAGTATCCCACACCTAGCTATTGGTACAGAGTCCCTGGTTGGGGACCTGTCTAGCTTAGGCCTGGGAAAGGGAAAGACGCCGGTGGCGCGCGGTGATGCCCCATCATCAAGCTCTGCCCCGCCACCTCTTGAGGAGTCGAATCTGATGGAGCAGAGCCTAGCAATGGCACCATCCCCATACCCCTTTGGGTTGAGCAATGCCGCCGCCTACGCTTCTGCTCACGTAGAGCCCCCAGGATGCCACCAACATTTTGCCCTCGACCTCATCACCACAACCTTGACCCACACCCACATTGACTCCTCGGAGGAGGACAAGGCATGGGCCGGAGCGAACTTCTCTAGGCTTCGCGACCCTGAAGCCATGCACCGCTTCAGGGCCACGAGCGACTACTGCTTCAGCTACTCTGACTCTGATGACGAAGGCACTTACGATCCCACTCGTGAGTGCTTCAACATCGAGGTTGGGAAGCCAAGCATGAGCGATGAGGATGAAGGGGCAGGTAGTCGCTTCCCACCCTATGAGGGGGTAGGCGACACCACACCCCTACACGTTGAGCCCCCGGTAGTGTAGAACAAGAACCCCGCCCATGAGGAACTTCGATGCCTTGACTTGGAGAAGCTCCGTGAGCTTCAGGCCAAGGTTGAACAAGACCGACTCCTTCTGCAGCAGCTCTGAGATACTCTCGAGCAAGAGTAGCGGGGTCGCGGTGATGGCAGAGCAGCTCGGTGGAGGGCTCACGACGTCAACCACCTCATCAACAACGATGAAGGGGGCAAGCAACCCCCTATCTTCAATCACGCTAGCCAGAACATCGCGGCAGCAACAATGCTACTCTGGACAATGCCCGAGCCCTCTACCTCGGAGGGGCGATGGGCCCATGATAAGCTCCAAGACCTCCTTAAGACCGCCGTGGTACAGCAAGCCGAAAGTTCCACCTCTCGACGGCGTGGGGGCACCTCGGAACTACCCATGGCGCTGCCTCGGTAGGGCGACCACGATGTGATCAGCAGGCGATGGTGCCACAATGACAATGGGCCCGCCCGAGGCTACCACCTGCACCGGGGTGGTCACTACGATAGTGGGGAGGACCATAGTCCTTCTCCTAGGCCACCTAGCCCTCGAGTCTTCAGCAAGGCCATCTGCGGCACCCACTTCCTGGCCCGGTTTCGGCAACCGGCCAACCTCTCGAAGTACAGCGGCGAGACCAACCCTGAGCTATGGCTGGCCGATTATCACCTGGCTTGTCAGCTAGGCGGCGCAGATGATGACCTACTCATAATCTACAACCTCCCCTTGTTCCTGTCATACTCAGCACGAGCCTAGCTCGAACACCTCCCTCCCTTGTAGATCCACAACTGGCGCGACTTGGTAAAGGTCTTCGTTGGGAATTTCTAGGGCACATACGTGTGCCCCAAGAACTCCTAGGACCTCAAGAGTTGTTGCTAGATGCCAGACGAGTCTCTCCAAGACTTCATCCGACGCTTCTTCAAGCAATGCACCAAGTTGCCCTGTAACACCCCTGGTGTTTAGCTTCCACATTTGCACTGCATTTCATGAACATGAGCATCATGCATCCCTTCGTGAACTTATAGCACATGAAACATAATTTCGAAACATTGCAACATGTTGTATATTTCATGTGTGTTGTTCTTTTATGAAATGTAAAGTGTGCAACACTTAAGTGCAACATGTGCCACTCACTTAGTGAAACAAGATTAGTTAATACTATGCAACAAGATCATGAAACATGTGAAACATGACTATGCAACATTTGCAACATTTCTTGTGTTTTTCATTGTTTCAGTATATATCTTGCTTGATTCTTGTGTGACCAATGCATGGTGTGGCTAGAAATGCTTGTAAGTAACTTAGTTACACATAGAATGCCTTTTGGAACATTGTTCATGTTGAACATTTTGCCTAATTAGGTTTCCAAGTCATGGTTGACCAATTTGGACCCCTAGAGCTCCTGTGTTTGACTATTTAAAAAGTGTGGTTTAGGATGTTTGCATGTCGGAGCAACCTAAAACAAAGTTGTAGCAAATTTAATAAGGAACAAACTTTGTTTAGAAGCCAAGTCATGAAAAAGTGCACAACATGCTCCAAAAGGACCCACAAGTCAGATTTGAGGTTGGATTCAACACTTAGAAAATTTCATGTACCCTAGTTGAGAGCTCTGTAGTCTGCAAACCAAGCCGAACCAGCTCGAGCTCCAATTGTGAAAGTTGTAGACCACATGTAGATCTCCATCTTTGTTAACTACAACTTACCCTAGATCACCATGGATTAAGAGATCTATTGTTGACAAATTTCGCTGTCAGTCAGCTCGTTGAATACTGAAACGAAAAATTCAGACGCTACAGTGCTCAGGCGATTCAGAACTCGGTGGCCGCGTGTACGCCGCACGTCGACGGCCGGCTGACCGCGCTGGCCACGCGCCGTGCGCATTCTGGCGTCGTAGCCGCATCTTGAAGCCACCCCGCGCCCGCCGACGCACTCACCGCTCTAGTTCGCCTTTCTTCTCCTCCATCGTGCGCTGCGCCAAGCAAGCAGCCGCTCCGCCATTGCCGCTCCTGCTCTGTCGTCGCCTCGCTCGCTCACCGCCGCAAAAGCGCGACTGCCCGCTCGACATCGACTCTGCTATAGCCTACTCTACCTCCTCCACCTATTAGCCGCGCCGTTTGGGTCTCGGTAAGGGCACCGTGCCGTTTTCCACCACCGCCGCCATGGCTGAGCATCACCGGAGATGGCGCTCACCGTGGCCAGAGCATCACCGCACCACTCCTTCTTCCCTCGCCTTTGTTCCGTCTTCCCTAGCACGCGTAGTTGCTCTCGCGTTGAGGTTACCGATGAAGCCGGTCCAGCCAAGCTGGAACATGGCCGCGCGCCGCCGTGCGCCATGGCCAAGCCACCGAGCTCCGTGGCCGGGGTACCTAGAGGTCGGTAGGGTTTGCGATTAGGGTACCAATCGACGCAGTAGGTCTAGGCGGTCACGTTGGTGCCGTTCTCGTCGCCGGTGAGGTCACCGTCGGTGAGCTACGCCATCTTCCGCGCGTCGTAGCCGCCTCCCTTGCTTTGCTGTCGCTGACCAGTGGGGTCGGCTGACAGCCGGGTCCCACACGTCAGTGGCTGTTGTTCTTAAAGATAGTTCAAAAATACAGCTTTGAATGCTTATTTGATATTTTTGTATCTCCTGTTATGTAGATCCAAATTGGATAGTTCCAATTTTGTGAGACTCACAGTTAGGTCTAGTATTTAAGAAAAATATGTCTTGAGCATATTATGTAGAAATTTTGGATGAATTAAATAGGAACTTGAAAAGTGTTTTTGTATGCATGCAAACTTGTTTAAATCATATCTTGAGTTTCTGTGATCCAAAAATTATGAAATTTTGTGGGTAAGCTAGTCTTGTATAGTAGAAGCTCTGGTTAAAATTTGAGAGTCATTGCATGTGTAGTTTTTGAGTTATGGATTTTCCTTTTATCATTGGTAGATACTTGTGTGAATTTTTGTAAATTATCTATGAATCCTATGGCCATGAAACTTGGTAGGTAGTATCTTGGTACCTTATAGATGCTAGGAAAAATATGAAATCTGTTGCTTTACACTTTTCACTAGGGTTTCCTAATTATGCCATTTTAAGCCGTTCTGCCTTACCATTTTTGTGTAGGCTGTTGTACTTACTAAAATGGTGTGAAATTTTTATGGTAGTCTACTTAGGGTATGTAGTGTCTACTGTAATTTGTGTAGAATTAATGGTGTAGTTTTCATATATGTTTACTATTTCCACTAATTAATTAAATAAATTAAGAAAGGTATTAAAAGAAATGTTTTGGGGATGAACACCCTACTTTCTGGTGTGCTTGTGATATGTGTGATATGTCAGTAAAGTTGGTTTTGTCCAATTAAGTGTTTATATCATAAGTTAATAATTATTTGTTGCATCATGTCCCTCTGGACAGATCTGGGGACTTTGGAAAGTTCCCCATGATAATTTGGTTTTATGTGATTGTGATGAATAGAAAAGCTGTAGATAACTTATGTATCTAGCTCCTGTCAAAATTTGAGGGCATTTGGCCCAGTAGTTTAGAAACTATAGCTGTTTAAAGTTAGGTTCCAGTCTTTGCTTGTTCTCTGCCTTGAGAGGACAGAGTTCTATTGATTTATGAGTTCGACTTGGTAAAGGTTAGAATCATGCTTTGAGGTCTGAAAATGTATTGTAGACAATTTTATAAGTTTTCCAGATTGTCTTGTTGCATATCATTTGGATTTATAAATCTCCAGTTATGGCTAGTTTACTGCACCGCTACATAGTATTCATCTTGCTGAAATACAAATTGCTTGAGTGTATGTGGTTGCAATGTTCTCGTTGATTGTTTAGGGGTTAACCTAACTTGAGAATATGCTTAGGTGCAGGTGCTAGGTCATTAACTGGAGATGAGCAATTATACATTAGGTTATATAAACGTGGTAAGTGAAAGTGATTTGAATAGGGCTTAAGTGGAATATGCAAACTACAGCGAACATGTGCATTCCCCGAGCATCCCCGACATTCGTACATGTGCATCCATGATATTTATCTTGCGCATTCATGCAATAGGTGTGCCGGAGGGAGTGACGTTGCTGGAGTTCGAGGGAGCCAACCAGGAGGAGGAACCCGAGGTGCAGGAAGCCGACGAAGTAGTCGCCGCGGAGGAATTGCCCGAGTGCCCTGACCACCAGCCTTCCTCATTCCTGAAAGGCAAGCCCCGGAGCATATTAAGCCTCCTATGTTTTCACAAATACATTGAGTATCTTTTATTGTTGATGATGCATTAAGTATAGGAATTGGTTGAAACCAATTGCTGCATTATATATCCTTCCTTGTCCAGATATCGCACTGGAATCCTATTTAAGTTCAGGAATAGGTTAAATGCTTAGCCATGCTTAGTGCGGTAGAAGTCAGGTGATTTCCTGTCACCTGCGAGCTTTAGGATGAGGTGGATCACGGTTGGCTATATTTGCTATCGTGGAAAAGAACCATGTGAATAATGAATTAAGACCGGGCGGGGTCTTGTGTAGGTTTGAACATAGTGACTCCGTCTGAGTCGTTTAAGGACCGATACGCTGTACGTCCTCATGTCATGTTGAACGCAGCCTAACACTTAGCTGGCCGGATAAGTCGTTCCGACCGCGAAGCCTAGTAGCTCGATTCAGGTCGGGAACATGAGCAGTGGCGGCACTCTAGAGGTAGTAAGGATGTGCAGAGAGCCATTGGCATAAGTCCAAGGCGGGTTAGAGTCCCGAACAACCTTGGCAGAGTGGTTCTCTGAGAATGCCGATCTGTTCGGACCCGCGACTCCTGAATTATACCAAAGGTGACTTGTTGCGACCCTGACGGGGGAAGCAGGGTTTGTGTTTAGGAATACCCCTCCAGCTGGATAGGAATCGATTCGAATCGCCGTCTCTCCCGGATAGTGAGAACTTGACTGAGCAGCGGCAACGTAGATTCAATTAACTTAACAATATGGTTAAATGGATGATGATAAGGTTGCCACAATGAATACTTGATATGGTTATTAATGTTTGCACCCTAACAAAAATGATTGCTTAGTACAGGTGCTAATATAGATGACAGGTTAATGGCTAAAAAGTCACTGCTAGTTAGGTTAAGAGTTGATCATTATTACTTATGCTTTTCTGCAAAAAGAAAGTGTCAGCCAGCTCCACTACATTAAGCTATGCATAATCCTTGGTGTCATTTGTTTGGTTTTCGACGGGTAAGTCTAGCTGAGTACATTCCCGTACTCAGGGTTTATTCCCTCTTGTTATAGATGACCTCCTATATCATTGATTCTGCAAGTATTGTCTCCACCCGGCGGGTGATGAGGACTAGATCATGGGCATGATCTCCTTTCTCTTATCTGAATGCTTTTGCGGTCCGTGATCAGCAAACCAGTATGTGTATTTGAACTTGGTGTGTGAGTTAAACTATTTGCTTCCGCATGTTTACAAGACTTGTTTTGTAATAACAATAACTCTGTGATGATGTAACCTATTTGCGAACGTATGCGAAATGTTGTAACGTACGATATGTTATGTTGAATTACTATGATCTTGGTTGCATGCAAGTTGGTTTGAAATCCTTCGAGATTTCGGTTGACTACCGGGTTTATATGGGCTCAAGTTCGAGAATTTGATCGTTTCGGCGATTATTTTTGTACTTATGCTCTTATAAATTGGTCGGTTCCGTGACAGCTGGTATCAGAGCTAGATTCAACATTAAACATGTCTTACGGCTATTTAAAACAAAAAGCTTTTGTTGTTAAAATGGTTTTCAAAACTTATAGTTATATATAAGTGTTCAAAAATCAAAATTTTTATGGTATACTGGTGATCACATCCCTTATAGCCCACTTAAGGACTTCTAGGTGGCTTATATATAATTACTAACTGGGGGAATTGATTGTTTCTATTTCATCGTCCATGCAGCGTGATATTGCATGGGTGCCATTCGTTGAATGGTAATGTATGGATCAATTGCCTCTACGCTAAGGTAAGTGTGAGTTGAGAGAGCATGACCGTCCAACCGTCGGTCTAGGGGAGAGCTAGTTGTGGTTACTGGAGTATTTACATGTTGCATACATGTATATATGAAAGTACTTAATTGTGGGTACATTTCTCGGGTAGTTTGGGTGCCGAAGTATATATATCGAGGGATGTATATATGGAAAGTATCTTAGTACTACTTGTGTAATTAGCATTATATCTTGTTGGGTTGGGCTGCAATGAAGTTTTTCTGTAGGTACGCTAACAACGCACCGTGTAGATCGACTAGTTACCGCTAATTGAGAGAACGTATGTATGCCACCGTATATTCCGCTAAAGCTTAAATTTTCTTAGGTTTGTGAGGACGTACGGAACGAGCATGCATCATATTCACTCATGACATTCATATTGCATTACTCCCTCCCTTATAATTGCTTATCCCAAGTATAAAGTGAAATCTCTCGGCAAGAAGTTAGAAGGAGAGGAATACCCAGAAGAAGTCCAAGGTGTCTCCGATGTGGACAGTGATCACTTCGACGAGTAGTTCGTTAGCAAGTCTCAATAGTTAAGCTTTTGCAGTCATACTTGAAATGTACTTTAATTCGCTTCCTTCGGGATGCGTAACATTATGGTAAGGTTGAAAACTTGCCATGTTGGAATGCACTGCGTATGGCGCTAGTAATCTACTTGATGATGTGGTGATTGGAGAATGAATTATTGCCTCTGTTTATTGTATGAAGTTTTCATTCTCGTCAGTAAATACAGTTTGGCACGATTATGTTGTTCCTCTCCAATGTGCTGACATCATCAATAATTACTGGTTGCGCATTTTGCAGATGCCTTGTACTCGTTCCACCGGTGCGAGTGATGATGATGATCTTCCGCCACCACCACCCACACCCACGGAACTTATAGCAATGCTTGCGGAAGGACAGCGCACTATGGCCGAGGCCCTCCGTATGATTGCGAATCATGATGGCCGTGGTCCACGACAAGGACCGGATCCAAATCAATACAGTGATTTCAAGGATTTCCTTGACACGAAACCCTCAATCTTCAAGGAGGCTGAGGAGCCTCTACAAGCTGATGAGTGGTTGAATACTCTCGAGCAGAAGTTCCGTCTGCTCCGCTTGACTGAGGTGCTAAAAACTGAGTACGCATCGCACCAACTTCATGGGCCTGCTGGCATTTGGTGGAGTCATCATCGGTCCACTATGCCTGCTAATGCCCAAATCACTTGGGATCAGTTCAAGTCTGCTTTCAGGGGAAATTACATTCCTCCTAGTCTTATGGCGATCAAACATACAGAGTTTATGAAGCTGACTCAGGGAAACAAGAGCCTGACTGAATACCTGCAAGCTTTCAACAACCTTGCAAGGTATGCTACCGAGTTTGTGGACACAGATGCCAAGAAGATTGCAAGCTTCAAGCGGGGACTTAGCCCCAAACTAATGAAGACCATGGGAAATTGCAAGTGCGCTCATTTTAATGAGTTTGTGAGTGATGCTTTATCGCAAGAGAACAACAATGATGTATATGCGGCTTCGAAAAGTCATAAGAGGGCCTATGAGGCGGGTGCCTCACAATCTAAGGCTCCCGTCGCACAAAGGACTCCATTCCGTCCTCCAGCGTCAGCCGCCAAGTTTCGCCCACCGCAGAAGAAGAATCCTGCCAAGACGGGGTTCCGCAAGACATTTACAGTTGGTCTTCCCAAGGGCACTACCAGACAGGGCAGTTCCAGGGCTCCACCAAGCAACATGCCATGCTAGAACTGCAACAAGATAGGCCACTAGGCAAGGGACTGCCCTTACCCTAAGAAGAATAATTACCAGGGTGGTCGTCAGGGACAAGTGAACCACACTAATATTACTGAGATTCCTTCAGGAGAGGTAGTGACTGCCGATAAGTTTCTGATTGACCAACACCCCACAGTTGTACTATTTGATTCAGGTGCTTCGCATTCCTTCATTAGTCCATCATTTGCATCCAAGTTTATGCAGAAAACATATACTGTTGAGGGTGAGGGTTATTGTATTTGGGCTGCCAGTGGTATTATCCCAACCAAGCTGGTAGTTGGGGATGTACAATTTGTGATAGAGGGGCGAAGTTATCGGGTTGATCTGGTAGTTTTACCAGGGCTAGGTATCGATGTGATATTGGGAATGAACTGGATGAGCCATCTGGAGTGCTTATCGATACATCGACTAGGGTAGTTATGCTCAGAGATCCTGGTAATCAGGAGGGTTTTCTTGTACAGTTACCCCGAGACATCAATCTTTCTTGCACAACCAATGCGGTGCAAGCAAAGTCTCTGGCAGATATCCCTGTCGTGTGTGACTTTCCAGATGTTTTCCCCGATGATTTGCCTGGATTGCCCCCAGATCGAGAAGTAGAATTCAAGATAGAGTTGCTTCCTGGTACAGCTCCCATCTCTAGAAGGCCATATAGAATGCCTCCCAATGAACTAGCTGAACTTAAGACCCAGTTGAATGAACTGCTAAAGAAAGGCCTTATCCGCCCTAGTTCATCTCTGAGGGGGTGCCCAGCCATCTTTGTGAAGAAGAAGGATCAATCTCTACGCATGTGTGTAGATTATAGACCCTTGAATGCAGTTACAATCAAGAATAAGTACCCTCTGCCATGCATAGATATATTGTTTGATCAGTTATCTAAAGCAAAAGTCTTTTCCAAGATTGATTTGAGATCTGGGTATCATCAAATCAAAATTCGGCCTAAGGATGTCCCAAAAACTGCATTCTCTACAAGATATGGTCTATATGAGTACCTGGTTATGTCTTTTGGATTGACTAATGCCCCCGCACATTTTATGTATCTGATGAATTCAGTGTTTATGCCTGAGTTGGACAAATTTGTGGTGGTATTTATAGATGACATCCTGGTCTATTCTGAGAATGAAGAAGATCATGTTGAACATTTGCGAGTGGTTCTTACTAGATTGCGAGAACACCATCTGTATGCAAAGTTTAGCAAATGTGAATTTTGGCTTTGAGAGGTACCTTTTCTTGGACACGTGTTGTCCGATGGTGGAATTATGGTTGATCCCACCAAGGTGCAAGAAGTATTGAACTGGAAGGCTCCCACTCGGTGCATGAGGTTCGGAGTTTTCTGGGGTTGGCTAGCTATTATCGTCGCTTCATCCTGAATTTCTCTAAAATAGCCAAGCCTATGACTCGATTGCTGCAAAAAGACATGAAGTTTGTCTGGACTCCTGAGTGTGATGCGGCTTTCCATACCCTGCGAACTCTTCTAACATCAGCTCTAGTTTTGGCGCAACCGGATATCGAGAAACCTTTTGATGTGTTCTGTGATGCATCAGGTATTGGGTTAGGAGGTGTTCTTATGCAAGAGGGTAGAGTCATCGCTTATACCTCTCGCCAACTTCGGAAGCATGAAGTGAATTATCCAACGCATGACTTGGAACTCGCTGCAGTTGTTCATGCTTTGAAGGCCTAGAGACATTATCTACTTGGCAATGTGTGCAACATCTACACTGATCATAAAAGTCTCAAGTACATCTTCACTCAACCAGAGTTAAATATGCGTCAGAGAAGATGGCTCAAGTTGATCAAAGATTATAACCTTCAAGTGCACTATCACCCGGGCAAGGCAAACGTTGTCGTGGATGCCTTAAGCAGAAAGTCTCATTGCCACTCGTTGATTGAGAGTGATGTCCATTTGTCAAAACTCCTTCATCCTGTAGTCCTGCACAACATCACTGTTAGTTGTACTCTACAGAGTCAAATTATCGAGCTACAGAAGACAGATGCAGGTGTGTTTCACATCAAGCGCAAGATGAAAGAGCAAGAAACCAAACATTTTCGAGTAGATGAGGAAGGCGTGTTATGGTTCAAGGATAGGTTGGTAGTTCCGAAGGATAGAGAGCTTAGAAATCAAATCATATCCGAAGCTCATTCCTCTAAACTATCTATTCATCCTGGTAGTAGTAAAATGTATCATGATTTAAAGCCTCGATTTTGGTGGACCAAAATGAAGAAAGAGATAGCCGCTTATGTGGCTAGGTGTGACACCTTTTGTCGGGTCAAGGCTGTGCACATGAAAGCTGGATTACTTCAGCCACTCTCTATTCTAGGTTGGAAATGGGAAGAGATAAGTATGGATTTTATAGTTGGACTCCCTACCACATAGAGGAATTTTAACTCAATTTGTGTAATTGTGGACCGACTGACCAAGTTGGCACACTTCATTCCTGTCCGCATAGACTTTCGTCCAACCGACTACGCAGAGTTGTACTTCAACTAGATAGTCCGACTTTATGGGATCCCTCGTACTATTGTCTCAGATAGAGGACCATAGTTCACTGCTCGCTTTTGGGAGCACTTACATGGATTATTAGGGACTAAGCTCGTAAGAAGTTCTGCCTATCATCCGCAAACCAATGGGCAAACTGAACAAGTGAATCAAATCTTAGAAGATATGTTGAGAGCATGTGTCATCTCGGCTAAGGGCTCATGGGAAAAATGGTTACCCCTAGCTGAATTCTCGTACAATAATAGTTATCAAGAAAGCATAAAGATGGCACCGTTTGAAGCTTTGTATGGCCGGAAGTGTAGAACCCCGTTGAACTGGGTAGAAGCCGGTGAAAGGAGATATTATGGAATTGATTTCGTTCAAGAAGCTGAAGAACAAGTCCGTACTATCCAAACCCACATGGCCGCAGCTCAAGCTAGGCAGAAAAGTTATGCTGATCGACGTAGGAAACCTATTGAGTTTGAAGTTGGAGACTTTGTATATCTAAAAGTCTCACCTATGAAGAGTGTCCAACGCTTTGGTGTGAAGCGAAAGCTTGCACCGAGATATGTTGGTCCATTTGAAATCATTGGACAAAGTGGTAAAGTGGCGTACAAGATTCAATTACCTCCTGAGATGAGTGCTATCTTCAATGTCTTTTATGTATCCTAATTGAAGAAATGTCTTCGCGTCCCTGAAGAGAGAGTTCTATTGGGGGATATCGAGTTAAAATCTGATTTGACCTTTGAAGAAAAGCCAGTTCGAGTGATTGACACTCGTGAGCGAGTGACTCGGAGTCAGGTAGTCAAGTTCTACAAAGTCATGTGGAGCAATCAGGGTAGTGAACGCGATGCAACGTGGGAAAGGGAAGACTATTTGAGGGATAGTTATAAGGAATTCTATCAACAATGGTACGCTTTTCAAATCTCGGGATGAGATTTTTATAAGGGGGGAGGGCTGTAACACCCCTGGTGTTTAGCTTCCACATTTGCACTGCATTTCATGAACATGAGCATCATGCATCCCTTCGTGAACTTATAGCACATGAAACATAATTTCGAAACATTGCAACATGTTGTATATTTCATGTGTGTTGTTCTTTTATGAAATGTAAAGTGTGCAACACTTAAGTGCAACATGTGCCACTCACTTAGTGAAACAAGATTAGTTAATACTATGCAACAAGATCATGAAACATGTGAAACATGACTATGCAACATTTGCAACATTTCTTGTGTTTTTCATTGTTTCAGTATATATCTTGCTTGATTCTCGTGTGACCAATGCATGGTGTGGCTAGAAATGCTTGTAAGTAACTTAGTTACACATAGAATGCCTTTTGGAACATTGTTCATGTTGAACATTTTGCCTAATTAGGTTTCCAAGTCACGGTTGACCAATTTGGACCCCTAGAGCTCCTGTGTTTGACTGTTTAAAAAGTGTGGTTTAGGATATTTGCATGTCGGAGCAACCTAAAACAAAGTTGTAGCAAATTTAATAAGGAACAAACTTTGTTTAGAAGTCAAGTCATGAAAAAGTGTACAACATGCTCCAAAAGGACCCACAAGTCAGATTTGAGGTTGGATTCAACACTTAGAAAATTTCTAAGTATGAAAACTGAGTTTCAGTTTCATGTACCCTAGTTGAGAGCTCTGTAGTCTGCAAACCAAGCTGAACCAGCTCGAGCTCCAATTGTGAAAGTTGTAGACCACATGTAGATCTCCATCTTTGTTAACTACAACTTACCCTAGATCGCCATGGATTAAGAGATCTATTGTCGACAAGTTTTGCTGTCAGTCGGCTCGTTGAATACTGAAACGAAAAATTCAGACGCTACAGTGCTCGGGCGATTCAGAACTCGGTGGCCGCATGTACGCCATGCGTCGACGGCCGGCTAACCGCGCTGGCCATGCGCCGTGCGCATTCTGGCGTCCCAGCCATGTCTTGAAGCCACCCCGCGCCCGCTGACGCACTCACCGCTCCAGTTCGCCTTTCTTCTCCTCCATCGCGCGCTGCGCCAAGCAAGCAGTCGCTCCGCCATTGCCGCTCCTGCTCCGTCGTCGCCTCGCTCACTCACCGCCACAAAAGCACGACTGCCCACTCGACATCGACTCCGCCGTAGCCTACTCTACCTCCTCCACCTATTAGCCGCGCCGTTTGGGTCTCGGTAAGGGCACCGTGTCATTTTCCACCACCGCCGCCATGGCTGAGCATCGCCGGAGATGGCACTCACCGTGGCCAGAGCATCACTACACCACTCCTTCTTCCCTCGCCTTCGTTCCGTCTTCCCTAGCACGCGTAGTTGCTCTCGCGTTGAGGTTACCGGTGAAGCCGGTCCAGCCAAGCTGGAACACGGCCGCGCGCCGCCATGCGCCATGGCCGAGCCGCCGAGCTCCGTGGCCGGGGTACCTAGAGGTCGGTAGGGTTTGCGGTTAGGGTACCAATCGACGCAGTAGGTCTAGGCGGTCACGTTGGTGCCGTTCTCGTCGCCGGTGAGGTCACCGTCGGCGAGCTACGCCGTCTTCCGCGCATCGCAGCCGCCTCCCCTGCTTTGCTGTCGCTGACCAGCGGGGTCGGCTGACAGCCGGGTCCCACACGTTAGTGGCTGTTGTTCTTAAAGATAGTTCAAAAATACAGCTTTGAATGCTTATTTGATATTTTTGTATCTCCTGTTATGTAGATCCAAATTGGATGGTTCTAATTTTGTGAGACTCATAGTTAGGTCTAGTATTTAAGAAAAATATGTCTTGAGCATATTATGTAGAAATTTTGGGTGAATTAAATAGGAACTTGAAAAGTGTTTTTGTATGCATGCAAACTTGTTTAAATCATATCTTGAGTTTCTGTGATCCAAAAATTATGAAATTTTGTGGGTAAGCTAGTCTTGTATAGTAGAAGCTCTGGTTAAAATTTGAGAGTCATTGCATGTGTAGTTTTTGAGTTATGGATTTTCCTTTTATCATTGGTAGATACTTGTGTGAATTTTTGTAAATTATCTATGAATCCTATGGCCATGAAACTTGGTAGGTAGTATCTTGGTACGTTATAGATGCTAGGAAAAATATGAAATCTGTTGCTTGACACTTTTCACTAGGGTTTCCTAATTATGCCATTTTAAGCCGTTCTGCCTTACCATTTTTGTGTAGGATGTTGTACTTACTAAAATGGTGTGAAATTTTTATGGTAGTCTACTTAGGGTATGTAGTGTCTACTGTAATTTGTGTAGAATTAATGGTGTAGTTTTCATATATGTTTACTATTTCCACTAATTAATTAAATAAATTAAGAAAGGTATTAAAAGAAATGTTTTGGGGATGAACACCCTACTTTCTGGTGTGCTTGTGATATGTGTGATATGTCAGTAAAGTTGGTTTTATCCAATTAAGTGTTTATATCATAAGTTAATAATTATTTGTTGCATCATGTCCCTCTGGACAGATCTGGGGACTTTGGAAAGTTCCCCATGATAATTTGGATTTATGTGATTGTGATGAATACAAAAGCTGTAGATAACTTATGTATCTAGCTCTTGTCAAAATTTGAGGGCATTTGGCCCAGTAGTTTAGAAACTACAGCTGTTTAAAGTTAGGTTCCAGTCTTTGCTTGTTCTCTGCCTTGAGAGGACAGAGTTCTATTGATTTATGAGTTCGACTTGGTAAAGGTTAGAATCATGCTTTGAGGTCTGAAAATGTATTGTAGACTATTTTATAAGTTTTCCAGATTGTCTTGTTGCATATCATTTGGATTTATAAATCTCCAGTTATGGCTAGTTTACTGCACCGCTACATAGTATTCATCTTGCTGAAATACAAATTGCTTGAGTGTATGTGGTTGCAATGTTGTCATTGATTGTTTAGGGGTTAACCTAACTTGAGAATATGCTTAGGTGTAGGTGCTAGGTCATTAACTGGAGATGAGCAATTATACATTAGGTTATATAAACGTGGTAAGTGAAAGTGATTTGAATAGGGCTTAAGTGGAATATGCAAACTACAGCGAACATGTGCATTCCCCGAGCATCCCCGACATTCGTACATGTGCATCCATGATATTTATCTTGCGCATTCATGCAATAGGTGTGCCGGAGGGAGTGACGTTGCTGGAGTTCGAGGGAGCCAACCAGGAGGAGGAACCCGAGGTGCAGGAAGCCGACGAAGCAGCCGTCGCGGAGGAATTGCCCGAGTGCCCTGACCACCAGCCTTCCTCGTTCCTGAAAGGCAAGCCCCGGAGCATATTAAGCCTCCTATGTTTTCACAAATACATTGAGTATCTTTTATTGTTGATGATGCATTAAGTATAGGAATTGGTTGAAACCAATTGCTGCATTATATATCCTTCCTTGTCCAGATATCGCACTGGAATCCTATTTAAGTTCAGGAACGGGTTAAATGCTTAGCCATGCTTAGTGCGGTAGAAGTCAGGTGATTTCCTGTCACCTACGAGCTTTAGGATGAGGTGGATCATGGTTGGCTATATTTGCTATCGTGGAAAAGAACCATGTGAATAATGAATTAAGACCGGGCGGGGTCTTGTGTAGGTTTGAACATAGTGACTCCGTCTGAGTCGTTTAAGGACCAATACGCTGTACGTCCTCATGTCATGTTGAACGCAGCCTAACACTTAGCTGGCCGGATAAGTCGTTCCGACCACGAAGCCTAGTAGCTCGATTCAGGCCAGGAACGCGAGCAGTGGCGGCACTCTGGAGGTAGTAAGGATGTGCGGAGAGCCATTGGCATAAGTCCAAGGCGGGTTAGAGTCCCCAACAACCTTGGCAGAGTGGTTCTCTGAGAATGCCGATCTGTTCGGACCTGCGACTCCTGAATTGTACCAAAGGTGACTTGTTGTGACCCTAACAAGGGAAGCAGGGTTTGTGTTTAGGAATACCCCTCCAGCTGGATAGGAATCGATTCGAATCGCCGTCTCTCCTGGATAGTGAGAACTTGACTGAGCAGCGGCAACATAGATTCAATTAACTTAACAATATGGTTAAATGGATGATGATAAGGTTGCCACAATGAATACCTAATATGGTTATTAATGTTTGCACCCTAACAAAAATGATTGCTTAGTACAGGTGCTAATATAGATGACAGGTTAATGGCTAAAAAGTCACTGCTAGTTAGGTTAAGAGTTGATCATTATTACTTATGCTTTTCTGCAAAAAGAAAGTGTCAGCCAGCTCCACTACATTAAGCTATGCATAATCCTTGGTGTCATTTGTTTGGTTTTCGACGGGTAAGTCTAGCTGAGTACATTCCCATACTCAGGGTTTATTCCCTCTTGTTGCAGATGACCTCCTATATCAGGGATTCTGCAAGTATTGTCTCCACCCGGTGGGTGATGAGGACTAGATCATGGGCATGATCTCGTTTCTCTTATCTGAATGCTTTTGCGGTCCGTGATCAGCAAACTAGTATGTGTATTTGAACTCGGTGTGTGAGTTAAACTATTTGCTTCCGCATGTTTACAAGACTTGTTTTGTAATAACAATGACTCTGTGATGATGTAACCTATTTGTGAACGTATGCGAAATGTTGTAACGTACGATATGTTATGTTGAATTACTGTGATCTTGGTTGCATGCAAGTTGGTTTGAAATCCTTCAAGATTTTGGTTGACTACCGGGTTTATATGGGCTCAAGTTCGAGAATTTGATCATTTCGGTGATTGTTTTTGTACTTGTGCTCTTATAAATTGGTTGGTTCCATGACATTGCCCCACGTCGGTGACTTAGAAATTGTCCAGGCATTCCTCTCTGGCACCTCCTGTCGAGACCTGGTCTAAGAGTTAGGCCAAAACATGCCGACCACGGTGGTCACACTCCTCGACATCACCACTAACTTTGCCTTGGGTGAAGAAGCCGTTGAGGCCATCTTCCCCGACAACGACGCCAAGGGGAAGCGGAGGGATGAGGCCCCCGGGGCCTCGGCCCCCACCTCCCCAAGAAAAAGAAAAGGGTCACTAGGGGCAGTGGGAGGTCCTCGATGCCAATCTAGTCGTGGCCACAGATCGCAAGAATCCCCGAGGCCTCGCTAGAGGCCCTGGGCTCTTCGACGACATGCTTAGGAAGCCCTGCCCTTACCACCAGGGCCCAGTGAAGCACACCCTCGAGGAGTGCACCATGCTTCGGCGTTACTACACCAAGCTTGGGCTCCCCAACGACGATGCCCAGAAGAAGGATGCCGGCAATAGGGACAATGACAAGGACGATGGGTTCCCTGAGGTGTACAACACCTTCATCATCTTTGGCGGGCCTCACGGCACGTCAGTGAAAGAAGGAGCGCCAGGAGGTCTTCTCGGTTAAGGTGGCCACTCCTTGGTACCTCGACTGGTCTTGGGAGGTGATCACCTTTGATTGGGATGACCACCCCAATTACGTCCCAAACCCCGGGCAGTACCCACTCGTCGTCGACTCGATCATCGGCAACACCCGGCTCACCAAGGTGTTGATGGACGGAGGCAGCAGTCTCAACATCCTCTATGCCAACACCCTAGAACTCCTAGGGTTCAACCAGTCAAGGCTCTGAGGTGATGCCATGCCCTTCCATGGCATCATGCCAAGGAAACGCACGTGACCCCTTAGGCGCATTGACTTGCCCGCCTGCTTCGGCACTCCCTCCAGCTACCATAAGGAGGTCCTCACCTTTGAGGTGGTTGGGTTCAAGGGGACCTATAATGCCATCCTGGGCTGCCCGTGCTATGCCAAGTTCATGGCGATCCCCAACTACACCTACCTCAAGCTTAAGATGCCTGGCCCCAATGGCGTCATCACTATCGAGTCGACGTACGAGCATGCATACGACTACAACATCGAATGCATTGAGTACACCGAGGCTCTCGTGGAGGCCGAGACCCTCATCATCAACCTTGACCAACTTGGTAGCAAGGCGCTCGACTCGCCAAGCATTGTGCTAGGACTTTCGAGCCTGTAGAGGCCGTCAAGCTCGTCCCAGTTGACCCCATCGGCTCCAACGACCGGGCGTTGAGGATCAGCGCCACCCTCGATAGCAAATAGGAAGCCATGCTTGTCGACTTTCTCCACGTGAATGCCGATGTATTCGCATGGAGTCCCTCAAACATGCCGGGCATATCGAGGGAGGTCACTGAGCACGCCTTGGACATCTAGGCTAGCTCCAGACCGGTGAAGCAGCGCCTGCGCTGATTCGACGAGGAAAAGCGCAAGGCTATCGGCGAGGAGGTGCAGAAGCTTTTGGCGGCCAGATTCATCAAGGAAGTGTCCCATCCAAAGTGGTTAGCTAATCCTGTATTAGTTAAGAAGACAAATGGGAAGTGGAGAATGTGTGTAGACTACATCGGTTTGAATAAGGCATGTCCAAAAGTCCCATTCCCATTACCTCGAGTCGACCAAATCATTGACTCCACTATGGGATGCGAAACCCTATCTTTCCTTGATGCGTATTCCGGTTACCATCAAATCAAGATGAAAGAATCTAACCAAATGACTTCTTTCATCACCCCATTCGGCATGTACTACTACGTGACTATGCCATTCGGCCTTAGAAACATAGGGGCCACATACTAGTGGTGCATGACCTAGATCTTTGGTGAGCACATCGGGCGAACCATCGAGGCCTATGTGGATGACATTGTGGTCAAGTCTAGAAAGGCCAGTGATCTCGTCGATGACTTGGAGATAGCCTTCAAATGCCTCAGAGAGAAGGGCATCAGGCTCAACCCCGAGAAGTGTGTCTTCGGGGTCCACCGAGGCATGCTCTTGGGATTCATAGTCTTGGAGCACGGCATCAAGGCCAACATAGAGAAGGTCTTAGTCGTGACCAGCATGGGACCAATCCGAGACCTCAAGGGAGTGCAGAGGGTTATGGGATGCCTTATGGCCCTGTGCCGCTTCATCTCATGCCTTGGTGAAAAAGGCTTGCCTCTGTACCACCTCTTGAGAAAATCTGAACGCTTTTCCTAGACCCCCAAGGCCGAAGAAGCCCTCACCAAGCTCAAAGCACTGCTCTCCAATCCTCCCATCCTGGTGCCACCAACCAAGGGTGAGGCCCTCTTGCTCTACGTCGTCGCAACGACCCAAGTGGTCAGCATGGTAGTAGTGGTTGAGAGGCAGGAAGAGGGGCATGCTTTACCCATCGAACGACCTATTTACTTCATCAGCGAGGTGCTCTCTGAGACTAAGATGTGCTACCCCCACATCTAGAAGCTGATCTACGCCATAGTCTTGGCTCGACGCAAGCTACGTCACTACTTCAAGTCCCACCCGGTGACCGTGGTGTCATTTTTCCCTCTAGGAGAGATAATCCAGAACCGGGAGGCCTCGGGTAGAATAGCCAAGTGGGCTATGGAACTCATGGGGGAAGCCCTGTCTTTTGCGCCTCAAAAAGTAATTAAATCCTAGGTCTTGGCCGATTTTGTGGCTGAGTGGACCGACACCCAACTACCACCGGCTCAAATCTAGGCGGAATACTGGACCATGTACTTTGACGGGTCCTTGATGAAGACCGGGGCAGGCATGGGTCTACTCTTCATCTCACCCCTTAGAGTGCACATGCGCTACATGATTCGGCTCCACTTCACTGCCTCCAACAATGCAGCCGAGTACAAAGCCCTCATCAACGGCTTGCAGATCACCATTGAACTTGGAGTATAGTGTCTCGACGTATGGGGTGATTCATAGCTTGTCGTCGATCAAGTGATGAAGGAGTCAAACTGCCATGACCCCAAAATGGAGGCATACTGCAAGTTGGTATGTTGCCTAGAAGACAAGTTCGACGGTCTCGAGCTCAACCACATTGCGTGAAAATTAAACGAGGCCACGGATGAACTGGCAAAGATGGCATCGGCACAAGCCCTGGTCCCCCCGAACATCTTCGCTAGAAACCTCCACAAGCCTTCCATCAACTACATCTCGGTGGCAGAGGAGGGCCCACTGGTCAAGCCCACCGTAGGGCCCAAGGCCCCCTCTATCACCAAAACCCCTACGGCCGAGCCCAAGGCCATGGAAATCAATGCGGAGCCTCCTGAAGCCGACTAGGGTATGGACTGGCCAGTCCCGTTCCTTGATTGCCTCATTTGAGGAGAGCATCCTATAGATAGGACCAAGGCCTGATAGCTTGCATGATGAGCCAGAACTTACATCCTCAGCAATGGTGAGTTGTATAGGCAAAGCCCATCTGGTGTCCTCCAACGGTGCATCACCACTAAGGCAGGCCAAGCCCTACTTTGGGACTTGCACGTGGGAGCCTGCGGGCACCATGCAGCGCCTCGGATGCTCGTCGGAAACACCTTCTGCCAAGGGTACTACTGGCCAACAGTGGTTGCTGATGCCACCAAGCTGGTACGCTCCTGCGAGGGATGCCAGTACTATGCGCGGTAGACGCACCTCCCGGCCCAAGCCTTCCAAACCATCCCTAGTACATGGCCATTCGCCGTATGGGGGCTGGACATGGTTGGGCCTCTGTAGAAGGCCCTTGGGGGCTATACCCATTTGCTAGTAGCCATTGACAAGTTCTCCAAGTGGATCGAGGCTTGTCCGATCACCCGAATCAATCCGAGCAAGCAGTGCTGTTCTTCATTGATATCATCCACAGGTTTGGGGTTCCAAACACCATCATCACTGACAATGGGATACAATTCACCGGCCACAAGTTCCTGATGTTCTGCGATGACCACCACATCCATGTGGCCTAGTTGGCTGTAGGACACCCTAGGACAAATGGCCAAGTAGAATGTGCCAATGGCATGATCCTACAAGGTCTCAAGCCAAGAATATACAACCGGTTGAAGAAATTTGGCAAGAAATGGCTTGCCAAACTCCCGTCGGTCATCTAGAGCCTGAGGAACACTCTAAGCCAAGCCACGAGATTCACACCGTTCTTCCTAGTCTATGGAGCCAAGGCCATCCTCCCCACTGACTTGGAGTATGGTTCCCCGAGGCTATAGGCCTACAACGAGCAAAGCAACCTCACTGCTCGCGAGGACACCCTCGACCAACTAGAGGAAGCCCGAGACATTGCGCTACTACACTTGGCCAAGTACTAGCAAGCCCTACGACGCTATCAAGCCCAGTGCATTCGAAGCCAAGACTTGAAAGTGGTCGACCTGGTGCTACGACTAAGGCAGAGCAACAAGGGCTGCCACAAGCTAACCCACCATGGGAAGGGCCATACATCGTCGCCCAAGTGCTAAAGCCTGGAACCTACAAGCTAGCCAATGAGAAGGGCAAAATCCTCACCAACGCTTGGAGCATAGAACAGCTACATCGCTTCTACCCTTAAATTTCCAAGCATTATATACATTGTTTCTCGAAATATGATAAAGAAGCATTCTTTAGTTGTTCTAATTTTTTGAGAACCCCCCCATCGATGGGGGATCAATGTTACGATAACGCTATAAGGGAGACACAGCTCTACCTCTGTAGAGGTGCCCACCGTGGGGCTCGAACAAGACTCGGCTCTGCCTCTGTAGAACCAAGCCTCCCTTGGGGGCTAGAAGGGGGGATCCCTCCCCTAAGTCCCAGACACCATTTCTTAGTTGTTTTTTGAAAAAAATTCTACGCCAAACTCTCTCGCGTACTCTAACAAATCGATTGTAAAAAACCTAAGGACCGAAAGTCTATCTCAGGGCCAAAAGGTCGGCCGAGCCTGGAGACGGCCTACGCCTTTGGGCTACGGCAACTCCCTCACCACCTTTTTGCCCGTGGGGTAGCTTAGGCTCTGAGGAAGTTTTTTGCAAGAGATATGTTCAAAGACGAGATAGAGGGCAGAGGCTCAGAAATATAATAAAAAATGATTAAAAGGCATATACACACAAGTACTTTAAAAGGCCTTGACAGCCACAAGCGTTATGGTACAATGATGTAAGCCCTTATCTATTTGCATGACCCCTTTGGCCCAGGTCAAAACTCCGAGTTACCAGCATTGGCGGTTGGCGTAGGAGGAACCACCTCCTCTTCGAACAAACTGGCCAGTGCCGTGCTAGGGGCCTCGCCCACCTCCACTAGCTTCATGACCTCCTCCTCAGCCTTCTCATCATCCTCGGCCATGACGTAACCGTCGCTGATGGCCTTGAGGTCGATGCCGGCGTAGTGCGAGGAGATGATGGCTAGGGCACGCTTGATGCCCATATCTAGCGCCACCTGAAGCCGCTCATGGACACGGCCGCTCAACGCGATCAGGCGGCTCTTGAGGGAGCTGCCTGACTCGACCCCCCCAACCTCTAGGGCCTCATAGGTGGTACAGGCGGTGCTCTACAATGCGTCGTGCTCCCAGATGTCGGCCTCGAGCACCGCCTACACTTTGACAGAAGCCTCATCTGCCCAGGAAACCTCCTTCTCCAACCCTATGCCAAGACAAGTGGGATGGGGTTAAGCACAAAAGGAAATAAGCCGAACAGGGGCAAAGGCCTACGAGACTCACCCTCGGCCTTTTTCTTCTAGGCTAAGGCCTCAACTCGGGAGGCCTCGGCCACCTTGAGAGCCTCCACCAAGGCACCTTTCATCAGCAGGTGCACGCCTACTCTGCCCCTAGCTACCCAGCGACGGCCTTGGCGGAGGCCTCCACTTGTTCGGCCTAGGACCTGAAGGTGTCCCACTCGCTGGCCACCCGGGTCAACTCCTCCTCTGGCTCCTTGATCCACACCGCCAAAGGGGTGGCCTGCTCCTGAGCTGTGGCCGCGTCAGCCTTCATATCAGCACAGCGAAGGCGGAGGTCCTCCACATTCACACTCGATGCTGACAGAAGCTCATTAGCATTAGTGAGCAGGTCCTTCTGCTGTCGGAGCTGGTCCTAGATGTCCCTCTCCTACCGGAGGAATATTGATTTCCTGAGGGACCGGGCCTTGAGCTCCTAGATAAGTGAAACACACGTCAAGTACTATGAAGAAAGATGACGCGACATAAGAGAGGAAAGCACGTACCTGGGCGACACTAGGCAAGTCCTCAGCCATAACGGACAGCGCTGTCCGCAGCGACCGCTCCACCAGTTGGCGGAATTGCTCGAGAGAGCTCCAGCGCCCCCCCTCAGCCACGTCCTCAAGGGCGAACAGAGGCTCCCCCTCAGGGTTGTCCTGGCTCCACCACAGAACACGCGAGCTATCCCACCCGTGGGGCTCGGGTTGGACCCAGACAAGGGCTGAGCTCCCCTTGGTAGGAGTCGGGACTGGCTACTCCATGGTGCTGGCCGCCTTGGCGTCCGCCACCTCCTTCCCCCGGGAAGTATCATCAGAGGAGATTGTTTGAACCTCCACTTCCCGGGTGCTCTCCTACGATGGCGGTAGGTCTTGGACTAGGGGCAGTACTGAAGCTCCCTCCACCTCCATCTCCGCCACCTTGGCCTTAGTGGTCCCAAGGGCTCCAGCCTCCACCACCTCGGCCTCGGTGGTCCTAGGAGCCTGGCATCTGCCACCTCGGCCTCAGAGGTCTTAGGGGCCTCGGCCTCACCCTCGGTGGCCTTAGTGATCGAAGGTGCCTCGGCTTCATTAACCCGAGGGCCCCGACCTCGTAGGGCATAGGTGCCTCCTCCCCCGCCTGCTTCGTGGCCGCCTCAGTAGCCTCTCCTTGGGCGACCGGCTCCTTCGGGTCGACCATGGCCGACGTCGCGCCATGCTGCATGGTGGCCTATGCGTCCACCACCCATCAGGCAGTGGAGCTGGTGCTCACCTTGAGCGCCTTAAGTGGCGCTAGAGCAGGCGCTTCCGCCTGACACTTCCGACTGAAGGCACAATACTTACAAGGTCAGCATATGACCAAAGAACGAGTGGGAGATGCTGCAAACTCCACTAATAAAACACTTACCTCGAATGGGGACATAATACCTTCTGCACCACGTCCCTCGTCCTCGACAACGGCGGTGGCGGCGGTGGTGGCACGGCCCTCGTGTCCACTAGAACCGGCTGGCCCTTGCTGGACTCTGAAGCCCCCTCGACCCTCTGAGGCTATTGGGTCACCCCCACCATCGCCTGTTCCACCTCTGTCATCGAGCCCATTAGGCTAATGGTGTGCTTCCCCAATGCCTATGTCTCAGGCGTGTCGGCCTCGGCCCTAGGGTGGGCGATCGCTAGCCCCAAGGCATCCTCTCCTCCTCCTCCTAGAGATGCCGGGCCACTCGCCGATGCCCTAGGCGCCATCCCCCTAACATCAGGGAGATGATCTAGAGGACCCAGCCCTGCCTCACTCTCGTCGTCTTCGCTTGAAGAATCCATCGATGACGGTGATGGAGATGGCTCCACCGGGAGACCGTTGTGCCTCTACTACCGGCGACATTTCTCTAGCTCATCGCGCTCGAGGCTTTTCCTCTTGTGCCTTGCTTCCTCAATGTCCTTCTACTCCTTGTACACCTCGGCATGCGCCCTGTTCGCCGCCCGCCGCTCTGCATCCTCGGGAACAGGCGGCGGGGAGGCTCACACATCCCTCATCCCCTATAGGAACGGCAAACGCAAATAAGGGAATAGATCAAAAATGTGAGGAGCAAGGAGGCCTTAGGGGCTGCAGCGGCGTGTGACTCACCTGAGAGATGTACCCCTGTGACGGGCGCATCAGGAACGGGGTCAGACCACTGCTCCTTAGCCGCCCCTCCACCATCTCTCTCACCCGACGTAGAATCTCCTCATTGGAGAGGGCGACGACGGACAATCGGACGCCATCGATCGGCTCATCCGGTGTCATCTCGAACAGGCGCTACCGCCGAGCCATCAGTGGCAGCACCCACCGGTGGTGGAAGGCTGCCGTGACCACAGCCGCTCTGATGGTGGAGCGGCCGCATCTTGGGCTGATCAACCACCGGGACATCATACCTCCACCTCTCTGGCTGGCTCTCCACAACCCACTCGGTATAGGGGGGGAAGCCCACCATCATCATTGTGGATGTAGAACCAGCTATTGTACCAGCGGCGGTTGGACGACGTGAGCTGGGCTAGGATGTAGAGGGGCTGCCTATCTTGGCGCACTTGGAGAGTGCAGCCGCCGACCCTCAATGCCTTCCACGTGCCTGTCATGCTTATTGGCTTGGTGTTGAGCCCCGCCTGAAAGAGGTGGAGCCATAGCTCCTAGTGGGGGTGATGCCCAGGTACCCCTCGCAGACGGCGACGAAGATGGCCGCCTACGTGATGGAGTTGGGGTTGAAGTTGTGGAGCTCCATGCCATAGTAATGCAGGAGTGCCCGCATGAACTAGTTCACCAGTAGGCCAAGACCATGCTCGTGGAAGGACACGAAGCTCATGATGTAGCCATCGTGTGGCCTCGGCTCTGGCTCGGCCCCAGAGCAATCCACTCTGGTCTGTTGGGGTCAGTAATCGGGCAGAGGAGGCCATCGTCGACAAGCGACTGCAGCATCACCATGGACATGTCGGATGGACCCCAAGGATCTGCCTAGACGACAATAGCGCCGCTGGCCATGGGTGCGGTGGAGAATGCGGCTACGGCGATAAGGTGTGCTCTCGCTATCCCTCTCTCTCTCTCCTTCCCCCCCCCCCCTTCTCCCTTCTTCTCCCCGGCGCTCTCTGTTCTTAGCAACCACTCGAGGGCAGAAAGGGCGAACACAGGCAGGTAAGGTAAGGAGGGGCAGGGCAAGGCTCATCACGTATTTATGAGGGAGGGAAGGGGGAGAAATGGACGAGCGACAAAACTGGGGAAGTTTCCCTTAGATCTAGCGCAGTTAATCTGGATCCGACTAAACGGCCCATGCATCCACCTCTTTCTTATTAACCGCACAGTAACGTCCCATCCGCGTCGCATCCGACCATAGCAGCGGCAGGCGCCATTCCGTCTCCTCGAGGAACCACCTCAAAAGGCGCACCCACCATTGTCAGCCAATGGGAGGGGAATATCCCCCACCTGATTCATTTTGGACTAAGGAACTGGGCACCGAGCCCGTTACGGTCCAGGGGTTCGAAGGTTGGGCCCCCGAGGGTCTCGACGGCCACCCTAGGACAAACAGAGTTAGGGATGACTATGGGTGAGCCCATACATGGCCAAGGCCCAAGCAAGTAATTGCTTGGGATGCCCTAAGTCGTGTCCAAGACCGGCAGGGAGGTCTCTGAATGGGATCCCACCATAGGGAGGCGCTGAGCCTCTAGGGCCAAACGAACAGCCCTGGGACCCACTAGAGAAGCCCTCTGGTACTTTTGGAGTGTGTCTCTGGACCACCAGCCAACCCCTATCAAATGGGGCATGGGCCTCCACTCGGACTTACCCGATAACAGCTCATCGGAGGTGTCACTGCTCGCGCCCACCGAGGGTAGTCTGGCATACTCCACCTCTCCTTTTGAACGAAAAGGATGCGCGAGGGCCACACAAAAAGGATAAGGAAACTCCTGATCACCCTCTTGCTCCGAGCAGAGGCTTAGGGGCTCTTCCTGCAATCGAGCCGAGACCCAGCGACCCAAAATCGCACTTAGGGCCTCGGCAAACAACCCCTCCTTCCGAACGAAACGGATGCGCGAGGGCCACACAAAAAAGACAGGGAAACTCCTGATCGCCCTCTTGCTCCACATAGAGGCTCGGGGACTCTTCCTGCAAACAAGCGAAGGCCCAGCAACCTGAACTCGCACTTGGGGGCTTGGCATACGCGAGAAAAGGCAGCGAGCCTATTACGGTCTAGGGGTTCAAAGGCTAGGCCCCCAAAGGTCTTGACAACCGCCCTAGGACAAACAGAGCCAGGGATGACTATGGGTGAGCCCATACATGGCCAAGGCCCAAGCAAGCAATCGCTTGGGATGCCCCAAGTCATGTCCAAGACTGGCAGGGAGGTCTCTGAATGGGATCCCACCATAGGGAGGCGCTGAGTCCCCGGGGCCAATCGAACGGCCTTGAGACCCACTAGAGAAGCCCTCTGGTACTTTTGGAGTGTGTCTCTAGACCACCAGCCGACCCCTATCAAATGGGGCACGGGCCTTAACTCGGACTTACCCGATAACAGCTCACCGGAGGTGTCACTGCTCGTGCCCACTGAGGGTAGCCTGGCATACTCCACCCCTCCTTCCAAATGAAAAGGATGCATGAGGGCCACACAAAAAAGACAGGGAAACTCCTGATCGCCCTCTCGCTCCGAGCAGAGGCTCAGGGGCTCTTCCTGCAATCGAGCCGAGACCCAGCGACCCAAAATCACACTCGGGGGCTCAGCAAACAACCCCTCCTTCCGAACAAAAAGGATGTGCGAGGACTGCACAAAAAAGACAGAGAAACTCCTGATCGCCCTCTTGCTCCGTGCAGAGGCTCAGGGGCTCTTCCTACAAACAAGCCGAGGCCCAGCAACCTGAACTCGCACTCAGGGGCTCGGCAAACGTGATAAAAGGCAGCGAGCCCATTATGGTCTAGGGGTTCGAAGGTTGGGCCCCTGAAGGTCTCGACAGCCACCCTAGGACAAACAGAGCTAGGGATGACTATGGGCGAGCCCGTACATGGCTGAGGCCCAAGCAAGTAATCGCTTGGGATGCCCCAAGTCATGTCCGAGACCGACAGGGAGGTCTCTAAATGAGATCCCACCGTAGGGAGGCGCCGAGCCCCCGGGGCCAATCAATTGGCCCTAGGACCCACTAGAGAAGCCCTCTGGTACTTTTGGAGTGCGTCTTTGGACCACCAGCTGACCCCTATCAAATGGGGCATGAGCCTCCACTCGGACTTACCCGATAAATAGCTCACTAGAGGTGTCACTGCTTGCGCCCACTTAGGGTAGCCTAGCATACTCCACCCCTCCTTCCGAACGTAAAGGATGCGCGAGGGCCACACAAAAAAGATAGGGAAACTCCTGATCATCCTCTTGCTCTGAGAAGAGGCTCAAGGGTTCTTCCTACAACCAAGTCGAGGCCCAGCGACCTAAACTCACACTTGTGGGCTCGGCAAACGCGATAAAACCCCTTGCTCAACATGAGAAAAGCCACTGGAGGAATAAATCCACTCCTCTAGGGCCTCGGGGGCTACACCCGGTGGGTGCACTCGTGCGCTCCCACCGAGGCCTCAAGTATGAAATACCATCCCACTAGGAGCAACCGCGAGCCAAGTCTCGACAAAACCTCAGGAAGAGCACTCACACTCTCCCCGAGGCTCAGGGGCTACTGTTGGGTACCATAAAAAGGGGTCCCCTAAGAAAGAGCTGAAAAAATTGCTCAGACCTTGTAAAAATCAAAGCTAAGAGACAAACACCGGCAACCCCCACCTTATTCGAGGCCTGGCTGGACCGCCTGGCCCACCTCGAACAACATCTGAGCTCACCCGAAGTGGGCTCAGCCCAAAATGAAACCACAAGGCCTCGGACAAGGTACCGATTCTCTACCTCGCTCGAGGCCCCGAACCGCAAGGCCTTGGAAGAGGTACTGACTCTCTGCCTCGCTTGAGGCCCTAAACCACAAGGCCTCAGACGAGGAACCGACTCTTCGCCTCGCTCGAGGCCTTGAACCATAAGGCCTCAGACGAGGAACTGACTCTTCACCTCACTTGAGGCCCTGAACCGCAAGGCCTCGGATGAGGTACCGACTCTCTGTCTTGCTCGAGGCCAGCTCGGCAACAACCCCATCGCCTCCACCTTGACTGAATTCTCTGTTAGGACGTCATGTCCAACTAACGCGTTCAACCACTCCCACGACATCAGCTGAACAATGGCTCGATACAGCGGAGTAGCCGACAAGATGTGAGTCACATCGACGCCATGCCATTCGGGATAGGACGGGGCATGGGTTACCGGCCACTGTGCTTAGCACTGTGCCCATGACTAATGCCCATGCTGCACTATGCTACCTAACCCCTGCTCCGAGGATAGCGCAGCATGGAGAGTCATGTCTGAGTCCCTATAGCCTCAAAATCAATGTACAAAGACCAACTGCTCCCTCCGAGCCTCAGCTATCCGCTTCAGGGTCTCGGTAGCCTTGGGACTCATGCCCGCCAAGACCCCCACAATGGTCCAACCTCTGCATCGACTGGGCCTTGGCTCTCTATGTTGTCAACATACAGTGACCAGCATGTCATCTGCAGTACGCACCATACTTTGCACCAAGATGTAAGAGCTCCCATGTTGCACAGGATCAGGCATGACCGGTGTGTCGCTCCAGTGCATCGAGGACAAGGCCACTCCACGGACCATGCTGCCAAAGTGACAAGCTACAGGGCTCAACATGTCGCCTCCTCTCATGAAATGCCACGTAGCAAATCCTTGTACCACCCCCGTGCCTCCCTTCAACTATAAAAGGGAGTGACCGGGGCCGCTTCTAGAGAGAGACAAACTCACGCATCGATACTCAGACGCTCACGAACACACATGCACACACGAACAACACACACTCTTCCTCACTGCAAGAGATCAACATCTCAAGCAACTCACGCCACTACACAGAGACCTAGGATTAGCTCCCTCTCTTGCCCTGCTTGTAAACCCCTACTACAAGCACCTCGGTGCAAGGAATATAAGATCGCTCTCTCAGACTGGACGTAGGGCAACTATTGCCTGAACTAGTATAAACCTTGTGTCTCTTTGCATCTCCATCCAGGATTAGGGGCATGTAGTACATTTTCACTAGTTGGTAGAGGGCCTACCGGTCCAAAACACCGACAAGGTGAGACTTTGTAGTATCAATCACATACTTCGGTAAGCCTTAACTTGGCTATTCTATTACGAGAATGGCTACTCGTGCACTAGGAGTGGAGAGATGGTGAGAGTAGCGTGTACCCACATGGCCAAGGGCTAGATTGGTGGAGTACTGTATTCTTAGGTGGCGTGGACCCGTTCTTGTTTTAGAGGATCTGAGGGTGGGTTGGTATATGTAGGTTAGGGACCTGCATATGTCGTGTGGTTGGGAATCCCCAGCTGGGTTATAATCGGTTTGAATCGTCGTTGCTCCTCGGTTATGGAGACTCAACTCACTGTTCATCATCGTAGTTAATAACTAAAACTTGAGGAAGTTTTGAGAAAAGGTTTGATATGAGGTTCATGATCTCATTATGGATCATGGCAGATTCATATATGATTTTGAGACAGATTTACATGTTGAATAAAAGAATCTTGTTAGAAATCTTTTATGCAAAAGAACTTTGTTTATTACTAAAGCCATACCTTGAATCCCTGAGCCTGCATTCCTGAGTCATATCTATTGTTATTTTGGTTAAGTCTTGTTAAGTACCTTTGTACTTAGGGTTCATTGACCCTTGTTGCAAGTGAGCCTCATGAGCAGGTGTGTTTTGGACCATGCTGCATGACTATTGTTCTGATCGATGATGATAAGTGATTGTGTGACCCTTGGGTAGGGTACTTATATTGTGTGTTTTGTATTATGTTACTAATGCCACTCCACTACTATGGTTTGTAATAATTATTGAACTTAGTTTGTAAGGCTTGAAACAACTGGTTTGTAAACTAAGTTATTGTAAGACTTCCGCTATTTTACTCTAATGTAGATATTTGAATAAATGTTGTAATACTGCAATGACTCTGTAATGGGATCCTGCTCAGAAATCATGGATGATTCGGGGTTCCCCATGGACACCCAACAGTCTTCTTAAGTTATTGGGAACATATGCATAGTCATCAGAGGTCATTGGACAGTGATAGGTGTATGTGGGCCCTATAATTTAGGAGGTTCTGCCACAGTCTTGGAGTAGAAGACCTCACTCCCTCTAACTCCTCCTTTTGGGGGTGGTACCAGGCAGGGCATCCCAACCGCTTGGAGAAATCACCCTCCCGGTACAATTCGGCATGGCTAGCAACTTTCATGTCGAGCACATCAACTTCTATGTCACCGACTTCAACACCGCCTACCATGCCATACTTGGTCGGCCAGCTCTGGCCAAGTTCATGGCCATACTGCACTACGCCTATCTGGTATTGAAGATGCCCGTGCCTATAGGAGTTCTAGCCCTACAGGTCAACCTCTCCATCGCCTACGCCTATGAAACAGAGAGTCTCTCTCTTGTCGAAGCCACCGACCTCTCCATCTTGATGGCCAGTATGGTCACCGATGCCAAGATAGTGCCCGCCAATGACCTGGAGATCCCAACGCTGGAGCCTCCATGTGCCTTTGCCAAGTCTAAGGAAACGAAGGAGGTCAGCCTCAGCCTTGATGGCCCCACCAAGATTGCTAAGATTGGGGCTCATCTCGACCACAAATAGGAAAGCACGCTCGTCTCCTTCCTATGTGCCAATGCCGATGTGTTTGCTTTGAAACATGCAGACATGCTAGGGGTACCATAGGAGAAGATCGAGAACTCCTTGAATGTCTTGCTGACCGCCAATCCGATCAAGCCAAAGCTCTGACGATTCACGCCAGACAAGAAGGAGGCTATTAGGGTAGAAATAAAATGGCTCCTAGCAATCAGATTTATTAAAGAAGAGTATCATCCTGAGTGGCTGGCAAACCTAGTTCTTGTTCAAAAGAAGAATAAAGAATGTAGAATATACGTTGATTACACCGATCTCAATAAACACTGCCCTAAAGACCCCTTCGGTCTGCCTCGGATAGACGAGGTTGTAGACTCCACTACCGGCTACAAACTCCTCTCCTTCCTCGGCTGTTACTCTGGCTATCACCAGATATCCCTCAAAGAGGACGACCAGATCAAAACATCGTTCATCAAGCCTTTCGGTGCGTATTGCTATACCACCATGTCTTTCAGACTCAAAAACACTAGGGCGACCTACCAAAGGGCCATCTAGATGTGCCTTGACCAATAGATAGGCCGCAACATCGAAGCTTACATCAACGATGTAGTCATCAAATCCAAAACCACTGACAATCTCATAGCCGACCATGAAGAAACATTTGCTAACCTGAAAAGATACCGATGGAAGTTGAATCCTTCAAAGTGCATCTTTGGAGTTCCATTCGACATACTCCTAGGCTACGTCATCAGTGCCCGCAGCATCGAACCCAACCCCGACAAGGTCTCCACCTTTGCCAATATGAAACAACCAACCTATGTAAAGGATATACAGAAGCTCACAGGGTGCATGCCTGCTCTCAACTGCTTTATATCACACCTTGGTGAAAAGGGACTACCGTTCTTGAAAATACTCAAGGCCTCTGAGCACTTCTCCTAGTCGAAGGAAGCTGATATGGCCTTTGAGTAGCTCAAGTTGTTTTTAATGAAGCACCCGATCATGATGGCACCTCAACTAGACGAAACCCTATTGATCTACATCGCCGCCACTTCTCGCGTCGTCAGCACAACTATTGTCATCAAGCGCAAGGAAGTTGGACACGCCTATAAGGTACAACATTCGGTCTACTTCATCAGTGAGGTTCTTAATGAGTCCAAAACTCGTTACCCTCAGGTTCAGAAGCTGTTATACGCCATTCTGGTCACATCACGCAAGCTCTGCCATTACTTCGAGTACTACATGATCGTCGTGGTCACCGAGTTCCCTCTAGGGGACATCCTCCGTAACAAAGAGGCCAATGGTCGCATCATCAAGTGGGCAGTCGAGCTTGGCACTTATTCCATAGAATTCAGAAGTAGGCTGACCATTAAGTCATAGGCACTAGCTAACTTCATCACTGAGTGGACCGAGATCCAAGAGCCCATCCCCGCTGCTTGCCCCGAGCACTAGAAAATGTATTTCAACTATGCCCTCAACATCAACGGTGCTAGCACCAGCATTTTGTTTATTACTCTGACTAAGGACAAGCTCTGATATGTCCTCCGAATTCATTTTCCAACTTCCAACAACGCCACGAAATATGAAGCATGTCTCCATGGAATTCATATAGTCGTCGAGCTCAACGTCAAATGCCTCATGGTTTATGGAGACTCCGTGCTGGTCATCAACCAAGTCAACAAAGATTGGTCCTATTCTAGTGAGAAGATGGACTCATACTACGCCGAGATAAGGAAACTCGAAGGAAAGTTTTACGGTATCGAGTACCACCACATGGTACGAGACCAAAATTAGCTCGCTGACCACCTTTCTAAGATAGGCTCTTCTTGTGTCGCGATTCTGCCGAGGGTCTTCGTTCAAGACCTCTTTATGTCATCTATTAAGGAAGAGAAGGAAGTTCAAGAAATTCGCCCCACCGAGCAGCTGTTACTTACAGTACCTTCACCGGCTATAGATTGGAGGGAACAGTTCATCAAGTACCTAACTAGCGCCGACATACCTACCGACAAGACCGAAACTGAACATCTCATTCGTCGCAACAAGCATTACGTGTTGGTAGATGGGAAGTTGATGAGGAAAAGCACCAAGGAAGGGATAATGTAGAAATGCATCACCCAAGAAGAGGGAGTGAAATTACTTCTTGAAATTCACTTTGGCTCCTGTAGCAATCACGCGGCCTCTAGAAACCTGGTCGGCAAATCTTTCTGAGCTTGTTTTTACTGGCCCACGACCATCTCCGACGTAGAAGACCTCGTCCGACATTGTGAAGGATGCTAGTTTTTCGCCAAGCAAATACACATGCCAGCGCAGGAATTGCAGACCATCCTAGCTTCTTGGCCTTTTGCAAGCTAGGGACTCGACATGATCGGGCCTTTCAAGCCTATGCCAGGTAGTTTTCGGTACATATACGTCGCCATTGACAAGTTCTCCAAGTGGATCAAATACAAGCCACTTGTTTCGGGTACTACAAAGAAGGCGGTCAAGCTCTTCGAAGATATCATCCATAGATTCGATCTCCCGAATAGCATTATCACCGACCTTGGAACTACATTCACTGGTCACCATTTTTGGGACTTCTACGAAGATCGATGCATCTCCATCAAATACGTCTCTGTTGCCCATCCTAGAGCCAATGGCTAGGTTGAATGGGCGAACGGCATGATCCTTGATGCCCTCAAAAAGAGACTATACCAGAAAAAGGAAAAGCATCTGGGTAGATGGCTCAAAGAGCTCCTAGCTATGGTCTGAGGACTGTGCACTCAAGCTAGTAATAACACTGGTGTATCTCCATATTTTTTGGTCTATGGCTCAGAGGCCATACTTCCTACGGACATTGCCTTCCGAGCACCTAGGGTAGAGTATTATAATGAAGAGCAAACCATAGCTGTTCAGACAGAGGATGTTGATAGAGCCAAAGAAGAACGCCTAATCACTTGCATCTGCACAGGCAAATACCTAGAAGGCCTACAAAGATACTACAATCGCAATATCAAAGGTCATTCATTTGCGGTCGGCGACCTCGTTCTCTGTAGAAAGCAGAAAACTAAAGGGATGCACAAGCTCTCCTCCCCCTAGGAAGGGCCTTATGTGGCCGAAGAGGTTACCCAACCAGGGTCTTACCGGCTATGTGACATGGAGGGAATCAATATCCCCAATTCATGGCACATCGAGCACCATATACGTTTCTATCCTTGAAACGCTCCAGATATGTACTCTTCACTCCATAATGAATAAAGTTTTTGTCACCATAATATGTCTCCATTATTTCTCTACTCCAGTTTAATCTCCATTTATGATTACTAGCTCCAAGCTACTCCTTGACAAACTTTGACAATTATACGTGATCACCATAAATGCTTCGCCCTGTTTCCGCCAACCATCGAGTAACAAACGTTTCGCTATGTGTTCTTTGGAGAAAACAATGTCTTTGATCTCTCCCTACATGTGCTATTGAAAGGATCTAACAATGCCTAGAGGGGGGGGTAAATAGGCATATCTAAAAATTAACTGCAAATGCTAAGTACAAATTTGTCAGACAATGTCGGAAGTCCTGGCATTTGGGTCGGAACTCCCGATGTTGTCAGAAGTTCTGGCGCAAACGTTAGTTTTTCTGATGCCTACGTGAACTACAAAAGTAGTGCCAAATTTAACTTTGCGGATAAATAATCTTACAATCCCATTTCCAAGTGGTTTGGTGAAGATGTTGGGTCACTCCCTTGATGCCATAGTGCCTCCAAACCGTAGATCGAGTCCAAACCCTAAAATGAAGTATGGGAGAGAAAGAGACAAACAAATACAAGTAATCTCTAGCAATCACAACAACAAGCACACGGGACACAAAGATTTATCCCGAGGTTTGGCAACCCCACAAAGGAGCTCCTACGTCCTTGTTGTTGAGGTGACCACCAAGGTCGGAGTCTTTTCCACCTCCTTGCCTCTCTCAAAGCAACCACAAAGGTCACTTGAGCTTTTCACTAAGAAATCAAGGGTAATACAAACTTCCCAAGGCTCTTCCACAAGATGGAAGCTCTTAGGCAATGCCTAGCTAGCTAGGGGCAAAGCCCCAAGAGTAATAGACGCAAAATCAACTGGCTTGACAAAGAAATCAAGTGCTCAAGCTTGCCAAAGTGATGCTCTCACTTAATCCACTCTCCTTTCACTCAAAACCCTAAGGGAATCAAAGATTAGAGCAAAGGGGGAAGGAGAGGGGTGCTTTAGTTGCTTGGGAGCTATTGAGCATGAAGTGGGTCAGCTGTGAATGAGTCAGTAACGGTTAGAAGTAAAGAGGGGTATTTATACTCCAAGTAGAAATCTAACCGTTCAGATGTACGTTGGAAGTTCGGACGCAGATCTTGGGACTTCCAATGTTAACAGAAAACATTGTTCATGAAGGGTTAGAAGTCCGTGCATGCAAGTCAATGTCGGAACTCTTGGCAAACATCGGGACTTCTGATAGTCCGACGTATGTTGAGACTTCCGACGTGCGTAGTTAAACAACCAGTAAAGCTCAAGGTATTGGGACTCCCAACAAGGTCTGGGACTTCCAACGGCTAGAAGTTCCGACGTACGTTGGGACTTTCGATGAGCGCAGACAGCCAGCCAGTTAGAACCATAGGTGCTGGGACTCCCGGCTTGGGTCGGGACTTCCAGCACCGGCAGTCACAAAAAAATAATCTACATGCTCGTGAAGTGCTAGAGTGTCTCTCTTTTGATTTTATTTTAATGCTTGAGCACTCTATCTTCCTCAGACCAACTAAGTTTGCATCCCTCTTTATAGTGCGGTGAATCCTAAACTCAAAAACAAAATTAAAACCTTTGGAGAGCATTTTGAGTTCGTTCGCCTTTACAACTTCAAGAATTGAGGGATACCATTTCATCTTTATCAACTCTTTGAATCTTTCATGGGACTAATAGCTGCGACATATCTCATTAAGATCACATTAGTCCCTAATTTGGATGTCATCAATACACCAAAACCCACATAGGGGGCAAACGCACTTTCAATCTCCCCCCTTTTGGTAATTGATGACAACCAACTTAGGATTTTATAAGAATGAAAGAATTTAAAGCTTTTGAACCCCAAAATTTATGAAGAGCTCCCCCTTGATGTATGCATGAATTTGAATATCAATTAGAATCATCTATACATGATTTGCATACCTCAAGACAAAAGCTCCCCCTAAATTTTGCAATCCGTGGGGGTGCAACAAGTGTGTGTGAACAAATATATATATCCGTAAGAAGAAATGCAATATGACATTTTATTTCACTCAACAAGTAAAAGAGAATATGATGGCCAAGATTTCAAAATAGAATTTGAAGCAACACATGGCCATCCAAAGAAAAACATTCACCATCATAAGTAGAGACAAGTATAAGCTAAAAAGATAAAGAGATAACCATAACTTGTCCTACAATCATTCATCACAAACACATATAGATAGTTGTCCATCACAAGCCTACCACCACACGACATAGTTCATACATGCTAAAGGTTTTAAAGTTCCAAAACAAATAGACCAACTAACTTATTACAAGAGAAATCAAAGCCTAACACTCCCCCTTTGTCAACAAGTGCCAAAAGGGGTAGTGATGTAGACAAGGCCCAATCTTCCGAAAGGTATGATAGCGTCGATTGGTGGAGACTCGATGTTCACGATCTAGGCTTCGAACCAAGATTGATTCGGACCCCCGCAACCGTTACACCACTGCTCCGTTGGTTATCAACCACGCGAACACGATTGACCTCGCCGAGATGGCTTTCCTGCAAGTGAATCGAGAACACAAGCAAGAACGGGATGAACGCAATCTGAAATTACAAATAAATATAAGGCTTATGAAATCAAGAAGGAGTTCAAGTCTTTATTCGAAAGGACTAATCGCCACAGGTGAACAAGATCAAGAACTGGGGCCCTGGTTCTCAGCAAGCAGCCTTGGCGGCACAGTTGCAGCAAAACAATGTTTGTTTCACAAGGAAATCAAGAACTAAATAAAACCTGAACCCTAAGGAGAGCGATGGCTGCTATTTATAGAGTCTTGGGTGTCACCCCCTGGATGCGTCCCCTAATGGGCCCAAACATGATACATGGTCCAATGGACCAAAAGACGGTGTCGCAACACCCTGAGAGATTTTGGATGCTGACTTGTTTCGACAATTCCCGTTGATTCTGAAGGTCTCTTGATGTGAAACTGCTTGGATTGGCTTCCTTATCAAATTAGCTTACCAACCATATGTGGATCATCGAAAATAGAGTCCGGATGCGTCCTGGGTGACTAGTTTAAGGCAGACTAGTCCTAGAACCCGAGATGGGCTCCAACTTTAGTTGGACTGGGCCTCCACCATGAGAAAGATGAATTGGACGCCTATGCTGGTCCTCCTCCTCTCCTTGGCTTGTATGTGATGAAGAAGTGATGTCCTCATCATCCTCACTTTCTTGAATTGAAGTCGTCCTCGACTGAAGTAGATCATCTCCTCCATTGGATGACAGCAACGATGGCTCTGGAAGAAGACGTTCATCTTGGTGCCCCATCCTTCGCAAAGGTGGCTACCATGGTGGCTTCCCTGCTGGGAATTCATCCTCCTTCTCCTACAAAAGGTTAGTACCAACAAGAGGTATAGCACTAGGAGTAGGACCAAGTGGACATATAGGCGATGTACAAGTTAAAGCATAACATGGTTCATCATGAATAGCAAGAACAGATTTAAGAGCAAATAAAACTTCTTTCATGTTACTTGAAGGTTCATTTAATGGTTTGCTAGAGTCTTTATCAAGGCCTTTCTTTTTCTTTTCAGCAAGTTCCTTTCCATATTACATAATTTCAGCAGGTGTTAAAGGAAGTAAAGCAATGGTCTTTCCTTTAAACATAAAAGTATATCTATTTTGCCTACCATGATGTACAACATTATTATCATATTGCCAAGGGTGGCCTAACAAAAGTGAACAAGCTTGCATAGGCATGACATCAAAATCTGCATAATCATGGTATGATCCGATAGAAAAATGCACACAAGAAGATTGTGTTACCTTTGCCTTACCACTATTGTTGAACCACTGAACATGGTATGAATGTGGAAGAGCACGTGTAGATAAACCAAGAGTCTTGACAAGCTCAAAACTTACCAAGTTATTGCTGCTCCCTCCATCAATTATAGCATGAACACGAAAATTATTAACAATGGGGAACATTTGAAACAAATTATGGCGTTGTAGCTTGTCTACTAGCTCAACTTGTGTACTCAAAACACGCTGAACAAGGATTGATTTGTAGTCTATAGTGCATGCCACACTATCAATTACCTCATCAGGATCTTCAGCACTATCCACAAATTTATCTGCATAAAGATCAGTTGCAAGTGCAAATTCATTCTCTTCATCACTAGCACTAGCATACCCACCATCATCAGTAGCAATATATGCGCATTTGCTAGGGCATTCTTTAGCAATATGTCCCATATCCTTGCAGCAGTGGCACACAACTTTAGAAGAGCTGCTAGAGGAAGGTGTAGCAGATCCACTGGAAGAAGGTGTGATAGGAGAACTCTTCTTTATAGGC